>NW_026908529.1:1181032-1365379 GCF_028858725.1 Colius striatus
TAAAAGATTATTACCATTCCTCAGCCCATCAGGCATCAAAACATAATTAATCAATTACACACATCTCAACCCTGAGTGCACCACTTACCCTTTCCTCTGTCTAAAACCACGGATGCACAGTTTAAAAGCCCCCTGCACACACGAGCCTCTAGCACGCACAGCTCCCACCTAAGCAGGACGTTACTTCACCTGTTTTCAGCCTGACCACTCTTCTAACAGCAATATTTGCAAATCAGTTTTACGTTCCTTTGCAGGCTGCCTCTAATTCAATAAAAGCTTCTGTAGTAAAACCAGTGGAGGGGATGATTTATGTAGTCCCGTAGACAACAGCTTCAGGGGTTTAACCGAACGCCCGAGTTCCACGTAAGAGCCCGTACACAGGAGGGTTTGTCTTCACAAATGGATACATGATCAAAACAGACTTTCAATAAACACTTGCAAAGAAAAAAAAAAGGGAAAAGGGGTGGTGGGGGGAAGGAGGAATAGCAAAGTAACATAATTACCTATCTCCCTTTGGTTTTCTTTTTTGTACTGTCTTCCCTTTGGGTCGTCTTTCACTTCCTAAGCAGGGGCTCCCTCCAGGGCCTGTTACCCGTATTGATTCAAGGCCGTTGGAAGATTTCTTAAAAGTAAATTCCACTGGTTCTCCTTCTTTTAGGCTTCTAAATCCTTCCATGTAAAGCTTGCTCTGTGAATAGGAAAAACACTCTCGGTTACCATTGCCTTAAAACAGTATTTACATTCATAAACAACAGGACAAATTATCCCTGCCTGCGCTCCTAGAACACACACAGGCTGAGTAACAGCTTCCTCTGTGTGAACTAGAGCGGGTGAGACTACAAATTACAGCCTTGAAAACACTCTTCAACACTAAACAAGTAGCAGGAACCCATTTTCGGTCTCAGCAAAAATGAAACACCACTTTCCTGTCCTGTGGTGAAGGCTGTAGATGTCAGGAGCAGAGAATATGCCAGGTTCTGAAACCCCCACATCTGACAGCCACCAGGATCTGAGCTTCTAACAGTATGGTAAGAGAGCAAACGTTCATGTCAGAGCTCATTCCTTTATGATCAGAATGATCACAGCTTGTATTCCTTGTATTTGGGACACGGCTGTGCTGCTCTACCAATGAATAAGGGATGCAGTGAGTACGAGCAGCAGAAGGAAGGCACTCAGAACAAAGCCCACCAGAACGGGCAAGTCAAAGATCCCTAGTGAGCTGCTAGTTCAGAACCCTCCAAAAATTACCAAGTCAGCATGATTTAGTTATGAATTTGCATTTTCAACCACAGAAAAGGAAACTGTTATCATCAGAGAAAGTGAAACACACTGGTAACTCTTCTGATATTACACCGTAGCAGCAAAGCCTCGGGCAAGCTGAGGTTCACAGCAGCTCACCACTGATTCTGATGCCTCAGTTCCTCACAAATTACATACAGCAGCAAGTCTGCATCCCAGCATAAACCTGACGAATCAAGCTCTCACATAAAAGGCTCGCCGAGTTAAACGAGCTAGGTTTGGGTGTCAACTGCCAGACACTTGCAGTTTGTGCAGGACAGCTGTGAAATGTTTTCTCTCTTTGCTCGACAACTCTCCGTGGCAAAGAGAAAAATGTGTCCTGGCCAACTCTCACTCCATTTTCCAGCATTCAACAAGGGAATCTTATCTGGATGTGCCATCCCACTCCTGGCTCTAAGTAACATCTACCACCCAACAAATGCGACCGGGGATTGTATCCAAACCAGAGGGCAATCCCTGACATGCGCACCCTGCAATCATGTTGTGAGTGTTTCACGTTGTTTCAGTGGAGCACAAGAACTGACAGCTACAGCATTCACAGCTCACACACAAAGAGGGAGCTGGTCTCTTCGCAAGGATGCACAGAGAACAGGCCAGGAGGCAACAGGCTTGAGCTGATTCAGGGGAAACTCTATCCAGACACGAGGAGACGTTGCTCACTATGAGAGGAATTAAACCCAGAGAAGGAGCGTGGCTCCCTTTGCTGGAAATAGCTCAGATTCAGCTTGGCAGGGCACTGAATAACCTAAAGACCCTTCCTTGCTTTCAGTAAAAGGCTGGAGCAGGCAATCTCAAAAAGCCCCTTCCAACCCAGACTTTCTGTGAGTCAGGTTTCTCAACTGGAATGGGAAAGCAGGATTCCAGACCCCACTTCCACAGCAGAGTTACCTCCGGGGACCTCTGCCATTTAACTCCCCCGTGGCTTTCTGAAGATGGACAACACTGCCAAGTCCACTTCCCACAGCACAAAGACTGACTTCAAAATGATAAAACCACCAGGAATATTCATTCTAATGAAACCATGTTCACCTTTGCTTCCAAAAGCCCCGAGTACCAGACCAGGTGACTTCTCACTGCTCCAGCAGCCACTATTCATAACACATCAACCACCACCAATGCTGCTCTGACTGAGCCAAAAAGCAAGCAAGAACACAGCTCTGTTGGTTAGGACCAGGGCTGTTTTGTCCACTGGTTAGGACGTGGCTCTTCTAACAAACACAACAGTGTGAAGCATGAGACAAACAGCTGACTTCTCTTTGAGTGGTATTTAAAAGGCAAGGGAGAGTCCGTGGGAGGACACAACCGTGAAAGCAGAAGTGTGTGGTGTCTATTCCATCAATCATGAGCCTGGCTGGTTTTCTACGTGAAAATATCACGTATGAAAAAGGAAATGTGCAAAATTTGTCCCTAATACAACTGAAGGATGGTAATTCTACACAGAGCAATGAGACCAAGTACCCAGGCAAGCAGGATTACTTCAAGCAAGCCCTCCACTTTGCAATGTCTGTGTGGCAATAAGAGGATCTTTGTCATCCCAGCTGGGAATACGCCCAAAGAACACATCCCCACTCCTCCACTGAAAATGCAGATCCTGCCTGTCCTGTGGGTCCATCTCTAGGTCCACCCATACCTCTTCAGTCCTTCAGCAGAGAAAACCTTGTTAAAACGAAATTACTGAACAAGTACTTTGTCCCAAACTCAAAGGTACATTAAATGTTCCACAATGGTGACAAGTCAGATGGGTGCTAATCACAAGGGGAACCTCAAGCAGACAAACCTTTCTTTCTCAGTAACACCAGTCATGGCATATGTGCTTTTGTCTTTTTGCGTAATTACACCTTAATAAAGACACAGTTAAGCCTCAGCAAGACTTTCCAGTCTCTCTGAGTTTCACTCTTATAAAACAAAAGGCTGACACTTGACAGGCACAAAACATGATGTCCTCTACTTTGCTTCAAAGGAAAGTGTTTAAAATGCAATCTCAACCATAGAATCACAGAATGGTAGAGGTTGGAAGGGACCTTTAGACATCATCCAGTCCAACCCCCCTGCAGAAGCAGGGTCACCTAGATCAGGTCACACAAGAACGTGTCCAGGTGGGTCTTGAAGCCCTCCAAGGAAGGAGCCTCCACACCCTCCCTGGGCAGCCTGGGCCAGGGCTCCCTCACGGAAACACTGACACAGTTTGTTCTTATGTTTAAGTGGAACTTTTTGTGTTCCAGCTTCATCCCATCACCCCTTGTCCTGTTGCTAGATACTATAGAAAAAAGGGATGTCCCAACCTCCTGACACCTACCCTGTAGATATTTATAAATGTTAATGAGATCCCCCCTCAGTCTCCTCTTCTCCAGACTAAACAGCCCCAGGTCCTGCAGCCTCTCCTCATATGAAAGATGCTCCAGTCCCCTGATCATCTTGGTGGCCCTGTGCTGGCCTCTCTCCAGCACTTCCCTGTCCCTCTGGAGCTGAGGAGCCCAGAACTGGACACAGGACTCCAGATGAGGCCTCAGCAGGGCAGAGCAGAGGGGGATAAGAACCTCCCTCGACCTGCTGCCCACACTCTTCTTGATGCATCCCAGGCTGCCATTGGCTTCTTGCCCACGAGGGCACGTTGCTGGCTCATGGTCAGTTTATTATCAATCCGGGCTCCCAGGTCTCTCTCTGCAGAGCTGCTCTCCAGCAGGTCACCCCCAGCCTGTGCTGGTGCAGGGAGTTGTACAGGGCATTATTAGTGCTCAAAAATGTTTTTCTTCTTCCCATTTTACCTCTGACAACAGGAGCTTTGTTTACAAACAAAACATTATCTTTACACGGGTGATTTTTAGTATTTTTAAAAGCCAAAGGAATGGAACAGTTTTGCTTTCACAAATTCTGTTATGCCAGGGTACTTTTTTTGTATGTTTTTTCCCCCAGCACTTCTAACACCACAAAATGCTGCAAATACCCCATTCCAAATGACTCGCACAGCACCCTCCTTGAATACACACCAACAGCTTTCCAGCGTTACAGACGGATTTGGTGCTGACTTCTTGTGTAAATGCTGTTAGCCAGCTCAATAGATTCTCTGAGGTTGCAACAACAATTCAAAGCCACAGTGGAAAAGCAGCATTTGGAATCCAGCAAAACAAATGTAAAACCCGAATCCTCCTTAACTTGTCTGCAGCGCCGCGACAAAAAATGTCTGCAGAGTTGACAATTCAATGTTGAGAGACCTAGCTCGGTATTTTCCTCACATTACTTAAACAAATAAACCCCAGACAATTAAAAGCAGCCAGAGTTTCAAGTCAGTGAACCATTTCTAGAGCCCTGAATGGGGTGTGTGGGCACGGCGCCAATGAACAAAGGGAAAAACCTGAAGGCAACGTGCTTTTCCTCCTTTCGCTCTCTTTCAGCTGTCAGAGGCTTTGCTGTTATTTTTACCAGCAGTCAATACAGTGATTTCAGGCTTGAGCTTTTTCCCTTTTTCACTTGACAGGGCCACTTCCAGTATCCCATTACTTCTCGCTATTTGAAGCCCGTAAGGTAAAGCCTCAGGCACCTCTGGTGTGAGCAACACCTTGGTTCAACGCTGTTTTGTGAGAGTATCACCAGTAACACAACCTAAGTGGGGAAAAAAAACCCCACCATCCCAAGTTCTTGGAAAGCGTTTGCTAAGAGAAAACAGAAATCAAACCACAACAAATAGAAACTGAGTGGACAAGGTGGCCCCAAAGAAAGGCACCTTGTAAGAGCGCTCACAACTCCCACCAAGCGCTAGGAAAGAATGGAAGTTTGGAGTTCAGGCTTATTACAGCTCCTGATGAGAGTACACTGCTATCACTAACGTGTGGGGAGCAGACAACAGGCTGCCCATAAGTGCCTCCTCACAACAGTCTTGCTATTTCCAGTCAGGGCTGTGAACAACTGCTGTCACAGTCATCCAGTCCTTTAGAGGAGGAAAGAAGCTATTCAGTGGCATTTTGCTTAGATCACTTATTTTCTGCATCTCTCATTTCTGCCCCTTCTTTCTCTGCTCAGGAAGAGACTGGCAAATCACAACCCTTGATACTCACAACTGCGTTATTTCATTGCATCTGTTTACCTCCAGCACCCTTCCCTCCGTTACCATCTTTAACATCTGAGACTTACACCAAGCAAAAGAGAACAGACACGTTTCCAGCACATGCAAGTAAAAAGAAGCCACAGCATTCAGCCTCACTGCCAGCATCCAAAAAAAGCTGCGAGTACCATTTTTCAGCACAGAAACAGATCCACAAGCCTCATCCTTTTCTCTGACCTGGGGAAAGCTCATGTGCACCACACAGGGTTCCACTCGCCTCACCTCTCCAGTCTGCTTTACCCTTTGACAAACAGATCTCCTCCTACAACTTCGGGAGAGCTGTTCACACGCAGCTATGTGCAGAATTCAGCTCCTAACAGACAAGCAAACTCTATTATTCATTCCATGCCGACTTACTGAAAGCCCAAATGACCATACTGAGACAAACTCACCCAGGTGAACATTCCTTGGATTTAACAGTGTTACAAAGGACCAACTGCTACTCTTCCTCTTTTTGTTTCCCATCTACAAGAAACCCAGTGGACAAGGCACGTTGCTGCACTGGGCATGGCTTGTCTTTGGAAAGCAAAATCGGGCTTTAGGACTTGTCATTTTGATACGACACTGACTCAAACACTTGACCCAAGCTTAGAAGGTGTATCAGGACAAAGCTGAAAAAGAGCAAGAGTGTAGATGTTTGTAAGGGCACCATATTTACACTGCACACACACACACACACGTGGCTGACGTGCTCCGACCTTAAATAATGCATCTAGCTCCAGGCACCTTATCACCAGAAGGGTAACAGCAACCTGAGCGTGGTTCAGAGCAGATCAATCAAAATGATCAATGCTGAAGGAAGGACTTGAAAGGCAGAGCTGAAAACTCCATAGCGTGGCTGTTTCATGAAGGGAACTTTCATTGGGTGAAGGGGAAGAGAAGTCCCAACAAAAGCATCATCCATCAGAAGTACATCAATATGCACAATTAGCAAAGGACTGACTGGAGGAAAAAACCCATCTGTGACTGTAATCTGCTCACAACCAAGGGGGGAACTCTGACAAGAGAGTAAAATTATCTATTGCAAGCTCAGAACTCTAGGTGTAATGAGACTCAACAGTTAATTTCCTCAACTATTACAGGAATTTTGACTCCACATCCAGTAAGTTTTTTACCCACAGCCAGATCTCATCAACTGAGCACAACCTCACCATGAAAAGGTAAAGGAAGGAAAGATGTTGTTGCAGGGTTCAAGCTTGCATTGACAGGAGCTGGACTGTGTAAGAGAGAAGCTTCTTTCTTCTGCCTGGACTGTACAAAACGATACTGGTAGCTACACAGATTGCAGAAGGCCTGAACTCATGCAACACTATGCACACACAAACCCACGATGAAGCGTGTTCAAGGCATTTTTGAACAGCAATATGTTGTTCCAACACATTCATAAGATAACACCTTTGCCTTGAAAAGGCCTTTTCTGGTGACTAAATTTCTCAGATTAATGAAACTAACAGGAAGAGGGGCTCAACCACCTTTCAGGCAACGGGCTCTGTTGTACAAGCAGCACTGCTGAGCAACATCACTCATTTAAAGGCATTGTTGTGCGCTGGCTACTACTGTTACCACGGGTCAGTTAGCCAGCTAACATGGAAGCACTGTGTACAGCAATAGAAATGACCTGAAATGTACTCTGAAACAAAACAGATGCTGCTGCTGCACGTGAAACGGAGACAAACTGCTTTTGACTGATAGAAGCTTCACATTACTTTATGTATATCCTAGATTTCATCAGAAAGGAAAAGGTGACAAATGTGTTTTGTCATAAGAGCCATGCATTGCATACACACACACACACACGTATATATACATATATAAGCAATATCTTCACTCAGAAAGACACATCTCTCAGTAATACTCCAAATGACCCAGGCACAGGGTTCCCATGCGATGACACACACTCTTTTTCACTGCATTTCACACTGTGATAGGTCTTAGAAACCCAAAGACACTGATAAACTGTAGATGATTAAAGCATAAACAAAGATGTCTCACATTTCCTTCTTGTTCCCTCCTTTAGGGCTCACAACTTCATGCTTCCCACATGCTTGTTGATTATTCTCCATTACTGCTTTCCATGTTTGGAACAGCACACCTTATTCACATTTAAATGCATTGCACTGTTGTGCAGTTGGATGCACTTGGATTTTATTTCCACAGCTCTAAGGATATCTTTGTTCCTAAATGCATTTGTTTTTTTAATTAACAACGCTGCCATTCTTCATAAGTTTCTATTATTTGGGAAGCAAAAAGAATGACACAGAATGACAGAAAATCGGATGGGAAAAAAGGCATTTTATCCTTGAAGTAAATTCACAGAGCTGTAAAGAGCAGTTTCACCAACTGAAAAGGTAGAAAGGAGGGAAGAAAAGAGGGGAAACCAGGAGGAAGGGTGCTCCTCCTTTGATAAGCACTGCATTCATTCAGCAGCAAGGGGCATGGGGGAGGGGGAGAGAGCACCTCCCGTGCCAGTACAAAGCAGTGAGTGTAAGAATTTGGTACATTCTCTGTCGGATTCTAGGCTTTGTGGATAATTCCAAATGCAAGCAGGTAAGACTGATATTCAGGCCCTGAGGGCCAGGGTAAGACAGTAGGATCAGAAATGCACCCCAGCAAGGAGCAACGGCAACAGCAGCAGCATTCCTCCCATGTTTCGGTCACCTTCTAATTAACCTAATGAAAGGTGTATTGTTTAAAGAAGCCTGATGAGAATTACCACAGATATGGCCAAGCCATCACAGGGAACAGTGAAAGGGAATCACTGCATAATCGTGGAACACCCCCCTGCCCCGTCACTGCCAACGTCACAGAAAATGGCCAACCACGTAAAAAGTTAAGATGCCTTTCTGCCTTCCTAACATGGCCCTAGCCAGACCCAAAATGGTCTCTCTAGCTGATAGCGCTCTTCTGATCCCAGAGAAGACGTCGTTGCAACTGTAGACTAACAGAAGGGCTCCTGCTTCACAAACCACACCACAGAGCTTGGGAATAGCTCCCTCAGCTTTGTCATTTTGTCCGTGTCTGGCATCTGGGGCTCCCGTGCGTGAAGGCGTTCATGCCAGCTCCCACGTCCAGGCTGCTCTGCTTAAAGCTAAACCCGAGGGCCACACGGCCCTCCTCTCCCCAGCAGCACGACAGAATTGGTCCCAGTTCCTTCACCTTTACCAGGTTTGGGGTTTGTTTTTTTTGTCTAGGAAGGAGTATTTTAAAACCAACCAAGCAAACCACACACACGCTTCAGAGTATCACCACAGGGATGCTCCCAGGTCCCAATTACTGCAGAATAACTCTGTAATTATGTCTTCATTTCACTAACTAATCTCAGATGAGCTTTTAAAAAGCAAGAAAAACGTTTGGAGTCGTATTCAAACGTTATCTGGATGAAACCCGACATTTATTTATCCTTTTCCAAGCTTAATCCAGTTTAATTGAAAACCTTTTTTTTCCCCTCCCCTTTTCCAAAAGAAAGGCACATCAGCTCACAATCAGTCTGGTGACAAAAGATAAACCTTGTTAAAAACAAAAGCGTGGCATTTGAAAACAAACAAAAAGCACGGGAGCAATTCCTAACCAAGCAGGACCGTGTGAAGAAACACCACCAGTCCTTCGCTCAAACCTCCAGCCACAGAGACTAAGCGCAATCTAAAGACCTTATTTACTCAGATCGTACACCGCCAACAAAACCACTATCCGAGGCAATGCTTTTAATTACAGATGTACCTAAAGACCTAGGAAAAAAAAACCCAAGCTTACTTCTCTTCGCGTGAAACCGGAGCCCCACTGAGCTCAGCCAAATGTGGCTGCCTGAGATGGAAGGCAGGGGAAAAAAAATGAGTCTTACTTGGTGTACAAAGACATCAACTGGAGACTCCAAGGGGCTTCCCTCTCGGTTGCTCATGGAGATATACCCGAATCCCATTCTCCCATTAAACCATTTGCAATGGCCGGTTCCGTGCAAAACCTGGGATTCCTCCTCTTCCTCCTGCTCCGGCAACTTCCCGGGCTCGTCTCCACCTTTACTCGCCCCTGCTGAGGAAGAGGGAAAGGCGTGGGGGGGCGGGATGGGGGGTTGGGAGTGGTGCGGGGAGAGGGGGGGTGGAAAAAGAAGGAAGGTGGGGGACAAGATGCAAAGGATAGAGTTAAATTCTGGTAACAGAATTGGCGCTGTATGAAGGGGTCACTACAGAAGGAACGAGGGGGAAACGACAACAAAAAAAATCGAACAGAACAAGAATGCAAACGCAAACGGACGAAAGATATTTTTTTTCCGTTAAGCCCTAAAACAAGCAACTTCTCCCCAAAATGCGTGAATAAAAAAGGGCAATGAAAATGCCCGGAGGTTAGAGGGAGGAAGCACCGCGGCACGGAGCCTCTCCCCCGCCCTCTGTGCCTGGGCAGCCCACGTTGCTGTACATACGTGCATTTTTCCATTTAACTCCATCTTTCAGCCACATTACAGCCCGGAACGCGATACTTTACTTGAATATTGCTGGTTTAAGACCGATCCCATTTCTCAACAGAAAACTCTCAGCCCAATTAGTCTCTCCTCGCAAGGCGCAGGACCCGAGGGAGGGGGGAGAGGCCGGTCAGGGAAGGGGTGCAGGAGAGAGAATAAGCCAAATTGGGTAGATTGCACAACTAGTTACTGCACATGCGGCGCCGAAACCACTATTTTGCACCGTGTCTCCATCTCTCCTTGGAATAAACTTTCGATTAAAGTTGGGACAGGTGTACGGCCGTTTTCTCTCATCCCACCACGGCAACTGTGCTTAATCAAACAGGAACAATTCAAACAATAGCCCCCTGAAAGCTTTTCAAGTTGTGAATCGGTGTGGGCTGTACGGAACAGTTTCTTAGCTGGGTAACAATGGGTTAGGAGAAAGCCCCCTTGCGCGAGCTGCTAAAAAAGGGTAATGCATAGTTGGGTTAAAGGGGGAGGGGGGGAAAGGGGGGGTGGTTAGAGAGAACGAATGAGAGAGTGAAAATCATAGTAAAACAATAGAAAAAAAGAAAATTAACCTTCGGCCATGTTGCCCCACGGGCCCTCTGCTCCAAACTCGTGAGATGAAAACTTTCCCTGCGGATCGAAGTGCTCTTCTGCATGGATCTCACTGAAAACAAAGACAGACAGGCAACTGGTTATAAAATACAGCACCACAGAATCACAGCATGGTAGGTGCTGGAAGGGACCTTTAGAGACCATCCAGTCCAACCCCCTGACAAAGCAGGTCCCACCTAGATCAGGTCACACAGGAATGTGTCCAGGTGGGTTTGGGAACCTCCAGAGAAGGAGCCTCCACACCCTCCCTGGGCAGCCTGGGCCAGGGCTCCCTCACCTCAGCACTGACACAGTTTTTGCTTATGTTTCAATGGAACTGTTTGTGTTCCAGCTTCATCCCATCATCCCTTGTCCTGTCAGTGGATACAACAGAAAAAAGTGCTGCCCCAACCTCCTGACATTGAGATATTTGTCAATATTAATGAGATCTCCCCTCAGTCTCCTCTTCTCCAGACTAAACAGCCCCAGGTCCCGCAGCCTTTCCTCGTATGAAAGATGCTCCAGTCCCCTGATCATCTTGGTGGCCCTGTGCCGGCCTCTCTCCAGCACTTCCCTGTCCCTCTGGAGCTGGGAGCTGACAGCTCAGGTTTTCTGTGTCAGGAAGGCTCAGAACCAGCAGGCACGGTGTCTGCTGGTG
The DNA here is from genome assembly GCF_028858725.1 of Colius striatus. NCBI lineage: Eukaryota > Metazoa > Chordata > Aves > Coliiformes > Coliidae > Colius > Colius striatus. The sequence continues at coordinate 1,192,124 of NW_026908529.1, forward strand.
AAACAGCAGCGGCTCCTGCGTCCTTCTTGATGAAGGCCGAGCTACATTTGAGAATCTCTTTAACAGTCCCTCGGCAGGTGCTCCCTTGCCGCCCCGGCGCCAAAAGCCCACCCGGTGCGTGCGGCCGGGAGCCCGTACCCGGGGCCGCCATCCCAGCTCCCCTCACAGCCGCACGGGCCGCCCCGGCAGAGGGCGACAGCCAGCCAGGCATCCATCCCGCCGCAGCGAGGCACCCAGCGCCGCACGGCCGCGGGGCCACGGCAGCAGGCGAGGCGATCCCAGCGCTGGCCTCTCCTCACACTGAGGCGATCGCCAGCGCCGGCCTCTCCTCACACTGAGGCGATCAGCAGCCTCCTCACACTGAGGCGGTTCCCAGCGCCGGCCTCTCCTCACACTGAGGCGATCACCAGCGCCGGCCTCTCCTCACACTGAGGCGATCAGCAGCCTCCTCACACTGAGGCGATCCCAGCGCCAGCCTCCTCATCCTGAGGCAATTCCAGCGCCAGCCTCCTCATCCTGAGGCGATCGCCAGCCTCCTCACACTGAGGAGGTCACCAGCCTCCTCATCCTGAGGCGATCCCAGTACCAGCCTCCTCATCCTGAGGCGATCCCAGCGCCAGCCTCCTCATCCTGAGGCGATCACCAGCGCCAGCCTCCTCATCCTGAGGCAATTCCAGTACCAGCCTCCTCATCCTGAGGCGATCCCAGTACCAGCCTCCTCATCCTGAGGCGATCACCAGCACCAGCCTCCTCATCCTGAGGCAATCACCAGCACCAGCCTCCTCACACTGAGGCGACTGCCAGCGCCAGCTTTGCTCCTCACCCTGTGGCAGCTTCAATTCACCCTTGGATGGCTTCACCTGTATGGAGGCCATAAAGAAGAGACATGCAGAGTGGAGATACTGGCCCCAGATATAACCATGTTCTAATGGACGTGCTGCTTTCAGCTAGGTGCAGTTAAACACTAGCTGTGTGTCCCCAGGGGTGTGAAGAAGAGTCCAAAGACCTGCCTATGTATAAACAGACACAAGCACGAGATACAGAATCAGCTGGGAGTTTATGCTCTTGATATCTCAGCATATATGGCTGACAAACATACACAAAGCGGGAAAAACCATCTCAGGATGTTCAGTGCCTACATTAAGGACACCCTAAATGTACACATTGACTGCACGTTTGAAAATACCATTATTGATGGAGGAAATGTTAAGTTTACCCTCCAAATCTGAAGGAATTCCCCCTGGAGCTGGCCCAGGGCCATCTCTGTACCTTCTCAGTCTGCTGGGGGACACACACACATCCAATTGCATTTGGCAGGAGAATGCTGACCTGACCAGACTGCAGACTTCAGCCTTCTTCCAGAGAGGCTCTTTTCCTCTTGTAGAAAGAGACTGCAGCACAGGCAGAATTAACTGGCATGCTCTGCCAAACGGGCCTTTGGGGCTGCATCTGTTACAGCATCCTCAGGAGACCTCTCCTGGCTACACTGACCATCTCTCAGCAGCATGAGCCTGCGGCTGCATTTGGCAGTGTCAGGAGTGCTGTCTGTCTGAAATACCAGAGGGGAATTTTACAAGCACCTGCTTTTTTGACAGCCATCACAGTGCAGCCTGTCTTCTCCCAGGAGGGGCCACCCTGGGAGACACCTGAGACAGCTCACCCACATCCCACTCGGTGGCAGCAGCAGAACCTTGCAGCCACACACTTGGTCTCCTTCCTCAAACAGTCCTTATAGAGTCAGGGAACCCGGCCCTGCCGCTCCCCAGGGCTGCAGAGCAGACACAGCACACCTCTGGGGAGCCTGGCACTTGGTGCCCAGCCATTCCCCAGTGGGCTCCAGCGCAAGCACAGCCTGGCACAGCTCTGCCTGCAGCCCGGCTCACACAGGCACCGCACCCTGGGCACCCAGAGCTGTGTCCCAGCCGGGCCCAGTCCTGGCCAGCCACACATGCTGGGCCACGGGTGCAAAGCACACAGCTGTGACCTGTGCTGGTCACAGAATGGTAGGGGCTGGAAGGGACCTTTAGAGATTATCCTGTCCAATCCTCTGCCAAAGCGGGTCCCATCTAGATCAGGTCACACAGGAACGTGTCCAGGCGGGTTGAGAAACCTTCAGAGAAGGAGCCTCCACACCCTCCCTGGGCAGCCTGGGCCAGGGCTCCCTCATCCTTACAGTAAAGAAGTTTTTCCTTAAGTTTTTGTGTTCCAGCTTTTGTCTATTTCCCCTTGTCCTGTCACTGGATACAACAGAAAAAAGTGTCACCCGTCCCCTTGACATCCACCTTTCAAATACTTGTATTAATGAGATCCCCCCTGAGTCTCCTCCAAGATGAACAGCCCCAGGTTCCACAGCCTTTCCTCAGAAGGAAGATGCTCCAGTCCCCTGACCATTTGGTGGCCCTATGCTGGCCTCTCTCCAGTAGTTCCCCGTCCCTCTTGAGCTGAGGAGCCCAGAACTGGACACAGGACTCTTAAATGAGGCCTCACCAGGGCAGAGGAGGGGGGAAGGAGAATCCCCCTTGAGGTTGGGGCAGAAGTATGCCAAAGACCTGTCTACAGGCACTGGAAGTCATCAGTCTGCAGAAAGCATCAGGTCAGAAGCAGCAGCCCTGTCTCTGCAGTGGAGAGGTAAGCACTGCCCACACACCTCTAATTCAGCCAGTGCAAGTCCCACCAACTCCCCAGTTCATATCCAGTGACCCCTTTTACCACGTTTCCTCCCCATCTTTAGTTCTTCACACCTTAACCTTCACTTCCATCCTGATTTTGCTCCTGATAGTCCCATTTAGCTTTCACATGGTGATATGCATGAACTGCTTCAGAGGTCACAGCTGGCTACTCAAGGAAAGAAGGATTTTTATACCAATAAACTTGAACCAGGTGTGTTTCAAGCCTTTACGTGTAAACCTGTCCCTGTGGAACGGTTTTTGCTTTAACTCAATGAGAGTCTACTTTAGGAAAACAATTCCAAGCTAAGTGAAAATGGATTTATATGCCTCACACAAACTGTAGTCCTCGACAGTGTAAGAAAATCCACAAGCTTAAGCAAACTCACCACCTGCTGCCACAGAAGGGAACACGGTGGTACTCTGTTCCCAATGCAGCAGCCGGATGCTTCCACCACAGCCATTAGTGTGCACACAGCCTCACAATTCATTTCCAGTACTAACTCCACCTTCAATTCGTACCCTTCTTCCACTTACAGTCTCAGCCATCATCTGTAATTCAAGAATACCTTGCAGGTCTGTGAGAGCTCCCACGTGACCCTGTTACACGGGCAAGATCACACGTGTGAAAAGGGCACGCCGCAACATCACGACTTCTGTTCTTCCCTGGCCTGCTGAGAGCAGGCTAGCACAGCTCTACAGGTACAGCTTCATCTGGCCTAGCATCTCATGCTGCAAAAGGGAAATCAGGTTAAACAAGGCACTCGGGGATGCATCAGCAGAGAGAACCAGGAGAAAGGAGCGTGTGCTGTGGCCAGGCTGACTACACAGACATGTGGTGGGTCAGCCTGGGTAGAGGAAGCTGTCCTACTAACACAGTACATGCAGCATCTTTCAGAAGAAGCCACTCATGTAGTGCCTTAGCTACCAGTGACTGCAGTGAAGTGAATTGGGTTACAAAGCCAGGATTCAATACATTGCACAGCATCACTTTGTTATGTGACTACCTGTACCGAGCTTGCCTGGTGGAAGGCTGGAATAGAAAGGGAGTATGACTGCCAGCATAAGAAAGAAGCACTAATCAGCTGCCATCCCTTTGTTTTTCACCAATGAGGTAATCAACGTGCACACCTCATTCTGAATTGGTCTCTCACTAAGTCAGTTTCCTTTTGATACCCACTTTCTTCAACACAGTTGAGGCAAACTTTCATAAATCTGGGTATACATTTCTGCATATGCTACATGTGTGTACAACACAGAACCTCAGGGGCTGGAAGGGACCTTGAAAGCTCATCCAGTTCAACCCCCTGCCAGAGCAGGACCTCCTAGAGTAGGTCACATAGAAACATGTATGTATACAACAGATTTCATGCATTTTTTTAGCTCTTCATAATCAAAATCCCTCTTCTACAAAATGCATCTTAACCAGTGTAAAGACTGTTATTATTCTGCCAAATTCAAAAGCTTTCCAGTTCGACTCATCCGTGTTTTATGCAAGAATTAAGCAAGAAATGTGGTTCATTAAGAAAAATGAGATGAAACACCTTGGATATGTTGCAATATACTTAAGATTTTATGGGTAACTTATCACCTGAAGTGTCTCACAGACATTCACATTCACCTGGCAGCTGGGAACCACTTCAATCACCACTTACAAAGGAAACCAACATGCTGCTTTGCTGGCTTCTTTTTCAAATTAGCAACTAGAAACAGATGAGAAGCACAAACCCCAAGAGTCCCTCCAACAAAAAAGGCCACCAACAATCCAGATTTCTGAAACCCTCTGAACTCGACTGCATTACTACAAGAGGTATTTTCTGAGGAGTTCTTGTTCTGAAAAGAAGGGGGGCGGTGCAGGCTAAACCCTAGAAAGCAAAGCGGAAGAAATCATCCCTTTATGGCAGTTTGTGGTGAGGGAGTGACTCAGCTAAGGAAAACTGCAGAGCCCATTTGGAGACACTGATTCCGAGAGCAGTAAGGGCTGCAGGCAGAAATCTGATGCAGCTGCACCGCCAGAAATTTCAACCTTCACAAGCACGTAAGCACCAAGATAATAATTTGCAGTAACCCTATAGGTTCTGTCTATCCTTGCAGCAATTTTTTGGTGTGAAAAGAACACGTGAGGGAAGTGAGGATATATTCTCTACCTATTTCTCATACCGACCAAGCAAAAAACACAGGGTTTCATCATAAAAAGTCAAATGTCATTTCTAAGGTGTTTAAAATTTGTATTATAACTGCTCTGAATTTTGAATTAGCCCTTCTACAGACTCAGCAAGCAGTCGGCTCTGCCCTGCAAGCTACTGTATGCAAAACTTGGGGAGGCAGTTCTTTGTGCATTTAGGACTAGTGCAAGAGTGACCAAGGGATGAAAAACCTCCAGCACCCTACTCTCCACTGGAGTGGTTTTTTTACCTGTAGATCTTACAAGCTACTTTTAAAGAGTGGGAAAAAGACAGTTAAGAAAAACAGCCTTGTGGAAGGGATTTTGAATCACCAAACATCACGAAACAAGAGGCTACACACATCCAACAAAAATCCCGGGGAGCAGGTCTTACGGATTAAAAACTGCACGTGTGCATCACTGCCCTCTAGTAATTGCAACAGCCGAGAATCACAGTCGCTACTGCACTTACAAGCAGCAGTGATTGTGAGTATTGTACGGACTGAGAAGGAACCTAATTCTGCACTGAAGAGTTTACGGTGTAAATAGAGCAGAGGGAAGGCACAGAGAAAGGGCTCAGGCAAACAAGAGAGGTATCTCAAGCCATGCCAGGCACACTATCGTTGTAGCTGCCTAACTCTTTTCCTTCATTAATAAACAAGCCCTGTGTTCCTCCACAATGATTCACTGTTCCCACAAGCGGGGAAGCCAAAGCCTTTCTGTCAACTGGCCCCACCGATTTCTTTCACCCCGGAGGGCGCCCACACGCGAGAATCACAAAGTGGCTGATCAGAAGCCGCCTCACTTCATGGCCACAACTCAAGCGGGGACCAGCTCTCCAAGACACAGCAGCCTTCAGGGCCAGCCCTGCCCCTCGGAACACTCCCCGTTCCCCCACAGCGGGGGCAGTCCCGGGGCCACGGGCCACAGCGGGTTGAGGCAGAGCCGCCGCAGATGCAGGCCGCAGCCGTCATGGCCGTCGTGGCAGGCCTCCCGGCCAGCAGGCCTTCTCCAGCCACACCAGCCAAAGGGCAGGAAGGAAACAAAGCGGTGTCTGCGTCCCTGGGAATGGTCCGTGGGCTGCTGCAGCACACAACAGCTCTTTTCCCTTCCCTTCTTTCCCTTCCATGAAGGAGGAAGAAATGAAGGGGATCATTTTGCCCGATTTCCCCTCAGGTACAAGTAAGGGCTAAAAGTCTCATGAAGAAGGTTTTAGCATTTAAAGAAATAGCTGAGAAAGTTGTAATGTTGCAAGGGAGCTTAAACCTCATATCCCTCAATGTCAAAGGAACAATAATAATGTGTGGAGGTCAGACTGAGACAGATCATAGAACGGTAGGGTTGGAAGGGACCTTTAGAGACCATCTAGTCCAACCCCCCAGGTCAATCTGCTGCCTGCAGATGGTTGTCCTGCTTGAGTTTTGCTGTATTTTATAGTACTTTAACTATTTGCCCTGCCTATAGGTGAAGTACCATAATCCATACACTGCTGGGCAGAGTTTGACCCGTGAGATATCCCTGTTTGTTTTCTTTCCTGCTAGGTGGGCTTGCATGTTGAAACACTAGTCTGGCTTCTGCATGTGATACTGAAACCACTTTTATTTGTGCTTTAAACAGGCAAGACAAAAAAGTGATTGCCTACACAGATCCTTAATAATTGTCACATGTATAGTTTTCACACGTGGAAAGGTGTCTCTTCCGAGATAACACCGTCTTTGAAACCAGTTGTGCAGATGAAAGGTTAAGTCCTCATTCTTCTAAAAGCATATACTAACGAATTTTGAGCTAAGGCAAGAACAAACAGGCAGCGCCATGTTTTCTTGTAAATCAATTTATAACCTAGGAAAGCACATTCCTCGGTGACAAGTTTGCATTGGGAAGGAATTCACACTTACAGCTGTAACGAAAAGAAGTGCTTGCAGAAGTTTTTAAGCATCGCAGTCAAGAGATTTTTCTCCTCACGTCCTGAGAGCACCTGTATTCTCCAGTGAGAGCAAAGGGTCCCCAGAAGATCACAAGCAAGATTCGGGTTACAAAAAGCAACAGAAAGTGTTGTGGGAGAAACAGAGTGAATTAAGCGCATACAGACTGTACTATCAGATCCTACATTACTGCGCTGAAAACGGTTGCACAAATGCATCTAGTATACAAAGCACAGAGTGTATTTATGCTGAACAGGCATCGTGATCCTCCAACACCAAGAAAATTCGTCTGTGTTAATGTCCTCAAGTAATATAAATTGCTTGCGTCAACAAACACAGAACAATTAGCTTGTTACCCTTAAACCGAGTTTAAAATAAGCAAATTGTTTGATGACTTTGATGTTTTCCACCCAAAATGTGCTGGCTAATTTTTCCATTCCAGTTCCCATTCCAATCTTTTAACTGCCTTAATCTCCTGCCCTCAGATGTTGACCTCCTAAGAACAGAGGTCATAGGTTAGCACAGACAGACCTGAAAAGATCTGGACTATCAATTCATGCCTGAAAGATTTCTCTTCCACAAAAGAACGACTAAAAAAGCAAATTCCAAAATCCAGCTCCACAGGCTGTGTAAAATAGAAACTTGTTGATGTGTTACTTTCAGAAATATTCTTAGAAGGTTGTATCTGAACAATATGAATTGATTTCTGCAGGACACAAAACTGACTAAAACCAGTGGCATCGACACGATGACCGAACCTCAAAGCTAAAACAGGAAAGCTCTAGACATGAGAGGATGAAGAGTGAGCATCTTTAACCGCAGACGTGTGAGTGTTTTAAATGTTTCTAATCTCTATGTCTCAAAAGAGTATTTTTCCCAAGTCAGGCATTTTTAAACACCATTTTTGTTTTCCTGTAAGCGTGCAAGTCTGAGCTCAGCTAACCTGGAAAATGAGGCAGCACCAGTTTATACAGACTTTACTGATTGTTAGTGAGACTACCACCTCGTTTTCCTGCCATCATCAGCCATACAGCAGATTCCTTGCTGCTTGTCTGATCAATGAACACTAAGCTCTCGTTAAAAAAACCTACCAGATGTTTCTTTTCTAAAGCATAAATGAAATGTATAGATTGTAAAAGTGAGTTAGAAATACAGAGAAACAACAAGAACAAAATGTTAGAGAGAATAACTTCTGAGCTCCAAGTAAAATGTGCACAATGTATGTAAGTACAAACATCCTAAAAGTGGAGTAACAATACCCCCACAGTTAACAACATAAAGTCGCGTTGAACTGTTTAACAAAGCAAGTTAGAACGCTCTGTGGAGTCTCTTTTTTTGACTTAGGAAACTGAAGTGCTCAGCACACTTGAAGTGATTATTAAAAGGAGATGCAGGCATGTTACGATGTGAGCAGCAAACCAGGGTTCCCCAAAAATAAGTCAAAGCACAACTGCATGGAAAGATACGCCCCATCAGCAGGAAATTAAACGTTTCTCATACACTCACTGGAACGTTTCACAACAAACAACTTGGGAAAAGGGGTATAAAGAAAACGAAACCTTTAAAAAGGTAAAGAGCCAGGCTTACATCTGAGCTACACACAGTTTCTAATCCTGTTGCCAACTAGGGAGGATTCCCTCCTGTTAATGGAAGAAGTAACACTGGGTAACTACAGAACAACTCATCTCAGGATGCACAGACTGAAACACTCTATTGTGTTGTTTCACATCATCAGTTCAGCACAGCAAAAATGCAGAGGTGCTAATTTTAAACATCAGCAAATCTGGAACTGAATCTGAAACACTGAACCATCTCAGCTTTTCTTGTCTGTCAAAAGATAAGGCATTTCTCACTAAAGAAATAAAAGCATTCTGGCTGATGCAAAGGCTGTTGTAACCGTCCCTGCAGACAATGGAATAAGAGCAGTCTGTAGTTTGCTATTGTTTTCAGAGCTGTCTGAAGTAAATTGCATGCTTCGCATTTAAAATGTCCAACAGCTAAAAGAGTAAAAACTCCAAGTAACTTCTAGGCTACAGAAAGCTATTCAGCACAAGACCAGCACAATTTAGACCTGGTTTTGTCCTTTCAGCTATTCATTGTAAAAACACTAGTGCCAGGAGACTCAACACCAACATGGTTATAAATGAATGGAGATCAAAGGAAAGAAATTGTTTGGCTCACTCCCATATTTCATAGTGACCCTTCACAACTCCTTCCTCTTCACCTGTTCCCCTGGTCTGTTACTGAGCAAACCCAGGTCCCTCTGCTCCATCAGTGACGCTGGCCTCGGCTCCCTGTTTCTCCAGCTCGGCCGTGACCACCTTTGTTCTCTCTTGCACACGTATGTGCAACTTCTCCTGTGAAATCAGTCTCTTCATCCTCATCTTACAGTGTCCCAGCACAGCTTAAAGGACAAACATGTCCAAATCCCCAAGCCCAGCTGCTTGTAGGAGGAGGTTTCAGGCTAATTTCTACTCATTACTTACAAACTCAGCACTCAAAAGACAAGGAAATAGTCTGCACTGTAGTAACAGCCTGTGAACCAACACATGAGTTCTCCTCTATGGCATTTTATCTCTTGCTGCACAGAATAGAAGACAGTTATTGTATATTTCTTCAACTTACTCAATTCAGTGCTCGAGCCCCCAGCTAAACCCCGAGCACAACACAGCAGTACTGACTTTGAGGCTCTCACTACAATCTTGTCATGCATGGCCCACGTTCATTACTTTGCACGGGCTCTATGAAATGGTGTGGTTTCACTGGCCCCAATGAAATGCACAAGACTCTAGAGCAGCAGGAAAATAAACCAAAAGTCAAAATAATCTTCCAGAGGAGCCTTATTCTAGGTGCCCAGTTTGAAACAGTAAAGTCCACAGAGCACTGTAGTGTTTTATAGGATCTGATACGTTTAGGGCAAAGCTCAAACTGAGCAACTGTTACATTTGGGAGCATGTGGCTGTTCTGCAAAACAAACTCCAGATGTATCACGTGTGTCTCCCAGTAAACAAGGAACACACAGTAAGCTCACTCCTGCAGAAAGCCCCATTTCAGACCAACCACCCCAGATCCACTGGCTGATCCCCAGCCTTCCCAGGGCTGTCAGGCAGGAGCTGACATCCCACCTCTTGAGCTCCTCCTGCATTAGCTCTTGCCCTGCAGCCAAAGCAGAGGAAACTGTGTTTCGACCCCTGTTTGTGCCCTGGGGGGATTCAGGCTTTTCTTCCCTCCTTGAAGACTGCCTTAACTAACAGCTTCTGAGGTGATCCTTTGGAGCCTGGGGAAAACCAGGTGGTTCTCCTATTGACACCATTTTCAGTGCTCTGTTCTCCCCTCCCCAAGTCCCTCCCTTCCCTCTCCTTAATTTCCCCTCTGTTTGTGTTTTTCTGTATTCCTGCTCCATCCTAATCTTCTCTCTATCCGTTGTCCTTCCTGTGACTCTGCCAGTGGGATCAGGGACATCACAGGAGCATTTCTATTTCAGCTTCACCGTCTCTTCTCTGAACAGCTTCCCAGAACCAGAGGAAACGACTGCAAAGTCCCACTCAGCCCTGCTACGTCTGGATGGAGGCTGTGCCACTGCTGTGCAGGGCTGACTTAAACTGGTGCTTCCCTCCCCCCCCCCAAATAAACCTACCTTTCCTGAGGCAAATAAGCTCTTAAACCCACGATTTCTTTCAAGACATAGCCTATGTCTTATTACCTGCATCAACAGCAGCCCGTAGGTGTATTCAGGGGGGTGTGCACGGTGGGAAGAGCAGTAGCATGCCTGCACCCCCACCACGGGGATGACTACCTCCATGACACATTCCTCTTACATAATGAGCTTCTTGACAAAATGAGACGCTGAAGTAAACTCACATTTTCCAATGATTCATATTTCAGTAGGTTTGATCTTCAAGTGTCAAGGACAGAAACATGAAGCCGCAGCTAATAAAAGAAACAGCTGGAATGATATTACTGTACAGACTTTACTCATTTGAAGTTAAAGGGCTCCAGAACTTTTATTCCTTCTGAAGAGCTTCACATGCATCAACAGCGATAAATCAGAGAGGCAACGCTGTGGGAATACCTGATTTAGCAGCTATGTTGTAATTCAGTTTTCTCCCACTTTCAAGTTGTTGGGGTCTTTCTCAACAGGCCAAGACGTGTAACAATTGTTCCACCCCCTGGCATCGCCACTATAATCTTTCCTTGGTGTTACATATTTAGCATGTGCTTTGAGGATATTTGTTAGGTGAGGCTGGAGAGCAACATATCAAGGGAAAGTAACGACATGCAACTGTTTTCCTAAAATAAGAGAGGTCTGGGGTTTAGTTATTTACACTGGGTATTGTTTGTAGTAAAACACAGCCCAGACTGCATCTTTTTAACAGTTCATCCTGCAAGTAGTTTTGTTTCCAGTTCACTGAGAGCTGGAGCGAGTCAGGTAAGCATAAAGCAGCACAGCCTGCAGTCAGGGTCAGCACCAATCTAAGAAACCTTGTGAAATAATGCCCTCTCCCTACCCCTTTCAAAGCACAGGCTTCACTGAGCTGGGCCCTGAAAATGTATGTACTTTTCTGTTTATTCTTGCCCACTTGAAAGCAGTGTATTAGCATAGTGGCAAGAAACTAACCAGCAAGGGAAACGTTCACTAAGGTGGCAGATGCCAGTCGGATCAGGTAGTCCTGCAGAGACAGAAATGCTTTTAACATACATGCCACTGAAGTTTTTTATCACCTCTGTCAAACTGACCAAAGTTCTCAGTTCCTTCGTGCTTCGTGCCATCGCTTCGTGTACCACTACACCACACCTCACCACAGCAAGGGCCTCAATATATATGCCGGTGCTTCATTGTAAGTGAGAGAAGGCTCCTCTCTCGACGACAGAGGGTGAAATACTCCAAAAACACGAGGCCTGAGGAGACATCTGATTAAAGGAAACATTCCGCACTCCAAACCCAGTGTATGTGCTTAAGAAACCCATCTGCTGCGCAGGGACTGTTTTACTCTACATGAGGCTGCGCACAAACGACACCTTCCTACTCCCTTCATCTGTTCCTTGCACGTTTTCAGAATGGCATCTACTCACTCTAGCACTGAATTTGGATTCCTTATTATAAACACTGTGAAAAATGTGTACAGGCATGCAGACAGAAAACAAGGACAACTTTATTCAGGCTCTACTCTGTTCTTAACACAAGCTCGCAGCAAAGAAAATTAGGCTTGGCTGTTGCTTGGTCTTGTTTCAGCACAGAAACCTGCCTTCACCCAAAGCATGTGAAGAGCTCCTTTGGAAGGCACCTCTGATGGGAAGGAGGAGTCTTTATTTCAAGTGACCATGTGGTGGATTTGGTAGATTTGAAAACTAAACAGTGTTCTCTGCATTGAAGCTTTGGCATGGGATTTCCTCCGGGTCTTCTGAAAGATAGTCCCTTGCTCCAGCATTCAAGTGCTGATCTCTGGGCCCTGCAGTCTGGCTCCTGACTGTTGGAGCTATGGAAACAGGCAGGAAGACAAATCTATTCTCTCTTGAGGAAAGTAACTCCTAATGCTGTGTGCTGGACCTGGGGAGAGAGTCTGCTGCAGACAGGCGAGGCTTCCCCACTTGTGCTCTCACTCTGGGGCACTATTCTAGCGCAGCTCTTCACCTGTCACTTCCAGAAGACTGAAGGTTATCTCCACCCTAGGCTGGAGATGACATCATGCCAAACACTGTATGGTCCATACAGACTGGGTGCTATACACACAGGAAAAACTGTTTCAGTGCTGAGATGAGGGAGCCCTGGCCCAGGCTGCCCAGGGACAGTGTGGAGGCTCCTCTCTGGAGGTTTCCAAACCCACCTGAACACGTTCCTGTGTGACCTGATCTAGGTGAACCTGCTTCTGCAGGGGGGCTGGACTGGATGATCTCTAAAGGTCCCTTCCAACCCTACCACTCTATGACTCAGTGGTAGTTGTTTTGTCTTTCCTCCCTTATGCCCTCTTCCTTTCATCTTTTAGTGGAATAAATGCTTGGTCTTGGAGATCTGATTCTATTCTCATCAGGCTGGATGGACCAAGTCCTGCAAGCACACTGTATGTTTGGTATGCAGGAAGGGCTGAGGCTGCTGAGCTCTTAAACACAGGTGGATGATGCAGATTTTAACAAGGGCTGTCTAATGAATACATGCAGTAACACTTTTCAGAGGCTTCTAACTTAGACTTGGATGGGTTTGCACAAAGAAAAGGAAAGATTAACCCCTTGCCCTAGAGATTCACCTTCAAGCCAGCTTTCAAGCCTCCAATCCACAGCATCTAGCAGCAGCTATTTTTAAGAGCTACCTATTTTTAACCCCTCTTTTGAGCCCTCTGGTTTTGTCCCACTCTTGGAAAAAACTGAGCTGTTGATAAACTTCCCAAAAAGTTGTCAGCCTGAAAAACAGAGCAAATATGTGTCCCTAACTGACTGTATTCCAGCAAAGATATCACGAGTACTGGAGCAGCACAAAGCTCTCAGGCTTCTTGGCTTTTGCCTTTTTTCCCCCTTTGTCCTTAAATCTAGCAACATTTTGCTGCTCCTATTACAAGCAGTTCCCACTAGGTTTGTGGCTTATTGTGGCCAATAACATCATGCAAGAAAGCACATCTCAGACTTGTATTTCTCCCCCTTTCTAGCCTATTGTCTAAGTGTGCAGATTACTCACAGCATCAGTTCTGCACAAATCATCTCCAGTGTCGGTTGAGGATCCGAGAGGAAGCTGCATCCTGCAGCTCAGATACTTAACACATCCCTGAATTGTCTTTTGTGGCTCAAGTGTTGATACTGAAGAAATGCCTGAGCTATACCTCCCTATTTCTTACAGTCTCTCCTTAAATGCACAGTGCTGCTGGAAAGGGGTTAGTAGGCCAGAGGGACCTCATTTCACATGGCAGTTTGCATGGAAGGGAACACAGCTACAGCGGTCTCTGCAGTCCATAAGCCCCTGGAAGGAGGAATGAAACATCCACCCGAATCACTGTGAAGCAAGGAAAAAGCAAACAGCCACAAAAATGCCCTGTGCTTGGAAAATGGGAAAAGCAGGAATGAAATCCAGAAGTAGAAGAATTCTTAGCATCTCAAACCAGGTGAAATGAGTCAGGAGGGAGGAGGAGGAGGAGGTATTCATGCTTTACCTTCTGAAATCCCAGCCCTGAGTAAGTTCCTTTGAGGAAATCACTGTAGAAGCCATGCAACTTCTGCAGTACTTCTGTGCCAGCTTCCTCTTTAGAAAACAGCAGAGCTGGGAACACAACCTGTCTTGGAGAGCAGCTGGAAAGTTCGGCCCTTTGACAGTGACATTACTGACCCCGTTCTGTGCCAAAGGCTGTGAGTGCCCAAACTTGTGCTTTGTTCCTCTGCTCAGCTGGGCACTCTCCCTTGGTCTGTCCCCTGTTTTGCCCTGGTGCTGTTCAGGACCTGTCTGAAGTAGGTCCCTGGGGCTGGCCAAGTGCAGGAGTGGACGTGTCCGCTGTGTTGCAGTTACGTGTTACCACCAGCCCAGCCTTGCTTCCCAGCTCTTGGGTGGCAGGACTTTCCCCATCTGCCTTGGTCCCATCCATCTGTTAAGAACGGTTTCTATGAGCTTCTCTCATTCTGGTAACAGTTCAGGGCTCTCCTTTCCAGCTCATTCCACTCCCCTTATTCACATCTCCTTACCCACATCGGCTCAGCTGGAGCTGTAGGAGGCTCTTAAGCATGAACCAGCAATGTGCCCTCGTGGGCAAGAAGCCAATGGCAGCCTGGGATGCATCAAGAAGAGTGTGGGCAGCAGGTCAAGGGAGGTTCTGCTCCTCCTCTACTCTGCCATATCTACTGAGGCCTCATCTGGAGTCCTGTGTCCAGTTCTGGGCTCCTCAGCTCCAGAGGGACAGGGAAGTGCTGGAGAGAGGCCAGCACAGGGCCACCAAGATGATCAAGGGTACAGAACATCTTTCATATGAGGAAAGGCTGCGGGACCTGAGGCTGTTCAGTCTGGAGAAGAGGAGACTGAGGGGGGATCTCATTAACATTTATAAATATCTAAAGGGTGGGTGTCAGGAGGTTGGGACATCCCTTTTTTCTACAGTAGCTAGCAATAGGACAAGGGGTGATGGGATGAGGCTGGAACACAAAAAGTTCCATTTAAACATAAGAAAAAACTATTTCAGAGGATCACAGAACTTCTTCAAGCCATGAGAGGCAGAGAGCAGGCGGTGCAAGCCGGACTGCTGCATTGGTACACAAAGCCCAGCTCTCAGGACTAACCTGAAAGGTGTAAAAGATTATTACCATTCCTCAGCCCATCAGGCATCAAAACATAATTAATCAATTACACACATCTCAACCCTGAGTGCACCACTTACCCTTTCCTCTGTCTAAAACCACGGATGCACAGTTTAAAAGCCCCCTGCACACACGAGCCTCTAGCACGCACAGCTCCCACCTAAGCAGGACGTTACTTCACCTGTTTTCAGCCTGACCACTCTTCTAACAGCAATATTTGCAAATCAGTTTTACGTTCCTTTGCAGGCTGCCTCTAATTCAGTAAAAGCTTCTGTAGTAAAACCAGTGGAGGGGATGATTTATGTAGTCCCGTAGACAACAGCTTCAGGGGTTTAACCGAACGCCCGAGTTCCACGTAAGAGCCCGTACACAGGAGGGTTTGTCTTCACAAATGGATACATGATCAAAACAGACTTTCAATAAACACTTGCAAAGAAAAAAAAAAGGGAAAAGGGGTGGTGGGGGGAAGGAGGAATAGCAAAGTAACATAATTACCTATCTCCCTTTGGTTTTCTTTTTTGTACTGTCTTCCCTTTGGGTCGTCTTTCACTTCCTAAGCAGGGGCTCCCTCCAGGGCCTGTTACCCGTATTGATTCAAGGCCGTTGGAAGATTTCTTAAAAGTAAATTCCACTGGTTCTCCTTCTTTTAGGCTTCTAAATCCTTCCATGTAAAGCTTGCTCTGTGAATAGGAAAAACACTCTCGGTTACCATTGCCTTAAAACAGTATTTACATTCATAAACAACAGGACAAATTATCCCTGCCTGCGCTCCTAGAACACACACAGGCTGAGTAACAGCTTCCTCTGTGTGAACTAGAGCGGGTGAGACTACAAATTACAGCCTTGAAAACACTCTTCAACACTAAACAAGTAGCAGGAACCCATTTTCGGTCTCAGCAAAAATGAAACACCACTTTCCTGTCCTGTGGTGAAGGCTGTAGATGTCAGGAGCAGAGAATATGCCAGGTTCTGAAACCCCCACATCTGACAGCCACCAGGATCTGAGCTTCTAACAGTATGGTAAGAGAGCAAACGTTCATGTCAGAGCTCATTCCTTTATGATCAGAATGATCACAGCTTGTATTCCTTGTATTTGGGACACGGCTGTGCTGCTCTACCAATGAATAAGGGATGCAGTGAGTACGAGCAGCAGAAGGAAGGCACTCAGAACAAAGCCCACCAGAACGGGCAAGTCAAAGATCCCTAGTGAGCTGCTAGTTCAGAACCCTCCAAAAATTACCAAGTCAGCATGATTTAGTTATGAATTTGCATTTTCAACCACAGAAAAGGAAACTGTTATCATCAGAGAAAGTGAAACACACTGGTAACTCTTCTGATATTACACCGTAGCAGCAAAGCCTCGGGCAAGCTGAAGTTCACAGCAGCTCACCACTGATTCTGATGCCTCAGTTCCTCACAAATTACATACAGCAGCAAGTCTGCATCCCAGCATAAACCTGACGAATCAAGCTCTCACATAAAAGGCTCGCCGAGTTAAACGAGCTAGGTTTGGGTGTCAACTGCCAGACACTTGCAGTTTGTGCAGGACAGCTGTGAAATGTTTTCTCTCTTTGCTCGACAACTCTCCGTGGCAAAGAGAAAAATGTGTCCTGGCCAACTCTCACTCCATTTTGATGTAGACAGATGAAATCTGGAGGGTGTTTCCACAGATGGTGGCGGCTCTGTTCAATGCATCTTAAGGACAGATTCATAAACAGCTTTTTTCTTTATAGGCTCACACTGCTGCTGCATCTCCCAGCTATGCCCCATCGTGTGAATATTCACTTTAACCTTACCCTTTCCTTGCATTCTTGTGGCCATCACTAGTCACTGTGAAGCTGCTGCAGCTCATACACCACGTGGGATTTTGTTATGGACACGGGAACATTCTTCAGAGTAACCAGGTGCATAACTGTCTCTTATGTAGACAGGTGAGACACTTTTGAGGTAAGAATCATTCTTACAAAACAAGTGTTAACACGAAGTAGGAAGTCAAGACTACACAAAACTACAGTCAGGTTGTGTGGGTTTTTAAAGGTAACACTGATTAGACTGATTAATCACCCTCTGTGCTTCCAGAGAGTTGAGCCCCCGAGGCTAACAGTGAGAAGGAGAAACTTGAAGAAAGGGAGCGGATAGTTGGTGGCAGAGTTGGGACATTTCAATGCACAGGAAAGAGAGAACAGACACAGAGCTGAGAGATACATCATTCTCCACAGATTAAAGACCTCAGACAGTTAAAACTAGGAATAGGTGGAGATGCAAGATTAGTCTGCATCAGTAACATGTTTGCATTTTCAATTCAGCTGTTAGTTTAGAAGAGAGTCAAAGCAGCATAAACCACCAAATGGATATTCCAGCACAATTTAAGGACAATATATATACATATATACCAAATCTATATACAGCTCATGCCTGATAAGCTCCTCAGCGGATCATAGATCATATAATGGTAGGGCTGGAAGGGACCTTTAGAGATCATCCAGTCCAACCCCCCTGCAGAAGCGGGGTCACCTAGATCAGGTCACACAGAAACGTGTCCAGGTGGGTCTTGAAGCCCTCCAAGGAAGGAGCCTCCACACCCTCCCTGGGCAGCCTGGGCCAGAGCTCCCTCACGGAAACACTGACACAGTTTGTTCTTATGTTTAAGTGGAACTTTTTGTGTTCCAGCTTCATCCCATCACCCCTTGTACTGTTGCTGGCTACTATAGAAAAGAGGGATGTCCCAACCTCCTGACACCCAGCCTTCAGGTATTTATAAATGTTAATAAGATCTCCCCTCAGTCTCCTCTTCTCCAGACTAAACAGCCCCAGGTCCTGCAGCCTTTCCTCATAAGGAAGATGCTCCGGTCCCCTGATCATCTTGGTGGCCCTGTGCTGGCCTCTCTCCAGCACTTCCCTGTCCCTCTGGAGCTGAGGAGCCCAGAACTGGACACAGGACTCCAGATGAGGCCTCAGCAGGGCAGAGCAGAGGGGGAGCAGAACCTCCCTTGACCTGCTGCCCACACTCTTCTTGATGCCTCCCAGGCTGCCATTGGCTTCTTGCCCACGAGGGCACATTGCTGGCTCATATTTAGCTTATTAGCAATCAGTTTATTAACTGATTTATTAACATTTCCATTGTCTCTCCATCCCCAGCTGAAGGCAACACCAACATTCTGCTGTTTTGCAACAGAAGGGACTGCAGTTTCATTCATGTTTCTGTGACAGTAGCTTCCAGCTCACTTTCCTCCTACACCTCCACCTCACCCTGGCAGCTGTTTGCATCCCTGGCCACCCTTCTATGGCACAGACACTGACCACTCTGACTTGTGGGGATCATGGAGCTTCTCTGATGTGAACAGTGGCAAAAATCAGATACCAAATTTCCCCAGCTGGGTCTGCCACGCAGCTTCACAAGCACTTAGGCTAGCCCAACAAGGAGAGTGCTATAAAAGCCCCTGAAGCTTACTGAGGCAGCAGCAGCGCTGCCAAATGTGAGAGTAAGACGGCTGTAGGACTCCCACCGAGAAGGGTGACTGCAGGAGTTCCAGCCTCCACCTGTTCACCACGCTGCTACGGCAGAGCCAGCTCAGCTGCTTGCAGAGCAGCTGCTGACCTGCTGCATCTTACAGCTTTGCATCTTAGTCAGTGCCCGTTCTCCCTAGTGCAGCGGACTGTGGCAGCTTCCACAGCTGCTCTGTGAGCAGCTGAGCCATCTCTGGAGGGAGGGTCTGCCATTCCCTCTAGCCATCTCCCAAGGAGCTCACCTCCCCTTTTACAACTCCCCAAATAAGCTGAGGAATAGCCTGCACATCCATTTCTCCAACTAAATGCGCTCTCGAGAAGTGTCTCAGGAGACACTTCTGCACCTTGCATGCAGAGGTGTTCACTGATACTCTGCTGATGTAAAAGCAATTCGAGGATTTGCAGTTCTCACTGGTGGTATCTAGCAAGCAAAAGCTAGCATAGACCTGTCCTGAGTTACTGTCCCTTAAAAAAACCCTAAGTATCACATAAAACCTTTCTACCAGTTACGATAACTTGCAGCTGATTTAACAAAAGGGGAGGGAAAAGCACCCTTAAATACAGGGAATGAAAAGTGTATATATGGTATGTCTGTATTCCTCTGTGTTTGTTTAAGAAACATCATAAATGGTCTTTAACTTCTGTTTCTAGGTTCACAGAACCACAGAATCTCAAGGGCTGGAAGGGACCTGGAAAGCTCATCCAGTGCAACCCCCCTGCCAGAGCAGCACCACCTAGAGCAGGGCACACAGGAACTCATCCAGCTGGGTTGGAATGTCTCCAGAGAAGGAGCCTCCACAGCCCATCTGGGCAGCCCCTGCCAGGGCTCCCTCACCTCAACAGGGAAGAAATTCTTCCTTGTGTTTCTTTGGAAACTCTTCTGTTTCAGCTTGTCCCTGTTTCCCCTTGTCCTATCACTGGCCATCCCTGAGCACAGCCTGGCTCCAGCCTCCTCACACCCACCCTTGATGGATTTATAAACACTAATAGGTTCACAGGAACTTTCTTAAATCACACCTTTAAGGTCACTTTTATACACTTTTGCAGAAACTGATGGGCCTGATTTTGCTTCTGTTGATAATTAGTGGAGAAAAGTGACAGGAATTACCAGGTTACATAAGGAAGATGGATTAAACAACATTTACACCAGAGTATACTTTGTAAAGACTCTAAATCAAAACTCTGGATGGCTCCAGATAGACTTACTAACTACCTCAGTAATGTAGTTGCAAACCAGGACGAGCAACAATAACATTTTTTCCCCAATTCACTTCCTTTTAGCTTTGGTTCATATATCTGCTTTGATATCTTATGTTTGTGCCTCAGACAAAATATCCTCTTCCTTCCAGCATCCCAGCCCCTGTGCACAACTTCCTCAGCCTTGGAGAAAGAGAGGATAGCATGCCCTGGAAAGTGTATATACCTACTACTCTGCCAAAGAGGAAAACCTCTCGAGACAAAATAACCCCACTGCAGGCCTCTGTCTGATTTTTGCTTGTCAACATTTCAACCTCTTCAACAAAATCTGACTGAACAGCATTCAGGTTTAACAGAACTTTCCATGCACTTCAATACCACATGCATCTATTCATCAAAATGCACTGCAACGTAGGGTTTTGATGTAGACAGATGAAATCTGGAGGGTGTTTCCACAGATGGTGGCGGCTCTGTTAACTCTAGTACTGAATTTCAAGCTTCTTCAGACAATCACCTTAAACCATCAAGCCCTCAGTGAAGTGTTTCACCATCTGCCTAGGATTTGAAATGTAGGACTGGGCCTAATTAGTAGCAAAAATAAACAAATAAGGAAGGAGCAATCCCAAACCAGGCTGTTCTGCCCCACACCACAAACCCACTGTCCTCATCACCTCAAGCCAATTTTCTCTGTATGCTCCAGCACAGCCGGCGAGTGCCAAAGCTCAGCTCTGGATTTCCAACACTCACCCAGGTTCTACAAGATCCCTGATACACGTGCTCACTGCAGACACACATTTACTCCCCGTTTGCTTCCTTCCTCAGCTTCCCTCTCCAAATGCCACTAGCTACTTCTGTTTTGATTAGGACTCAGCTTTCCTGGTCCCCAGTAGAAGTCAAAGACGACAAGCCTGCAATAATACGCTCTACATGGAGACTTCTGCACTTCAAACAAGCACTGGTATGTACTATTTAACAATGAGAAGCAATGTGATATTGACCCCACTTGCTTGCCCAGAACTTCCAGTTTCCCCAGGCAATTAAGAAGCTTTTTACAGGCTCATAACAATGCAGAAATGGCAAAGATGTGCTAGATGAATGGATGCATCCTTGCAAAAGCACGAGGTCACATGTGTAATAATATATGCCAGTCAGCATTCAGCGTGTCATGTCATGCCCAACTCGATCTTAGGATAAAGTAGTTAAACTGTGGCTAAAATACCAGGAATTTGAAGAACAGACACTTGATGGTCAGTCAAATTAAGGGAAAAGGTTTCTTTTCAGATGCTGCTTACATGTCTAGTTTTCCATTCATTCCTCTGTTCACAATCATACCTGAATAGTCTCAGTAATTTTCCCTCCTTCTTTTGTTACAGGTACAACAACAGGAGCAAAAATTACAACATCTATAGGACAGCACAGTGCAGGAGGACTCCACGAAAGAAAAAAGGCTCTCTTCCATCTCTACAAACCTTATATTGGCAGTAACTTGCAGCAACATTAAGAATTTTCAGATGAAAGTGAAAAATTTCAAACCAACCATGTTCCTTTCAAGGAGAAAACAAAACACACCAACCCCTGCGTGCTGCTCCTCCCTTCCTTCCTCTCACCACCTCATGAAAGACGATCCCAAAGGAGGATCAGGTTTAAGGTCCCAGTTCAGAAATCCTGTCGCAGTCCCTTAACATGGCAACAGCTCTGGACTTGAGAGCCAGGTCCTAACAAACATCTTCTAAATGGAACAACCCATCTCATCCTGAGAGACCACACTGCTCAGGAAGAGACTGGCAAATCACAACCCTTGATACTCACAACTGCGTTATTTCATTGCATCTGTTTACCTCCAGCACCCTTCCCTCCGTTACCATCTTTAACATCTGAGACTTACACCAAGCAAAAGAGAACAGACACGTTTCCAGCACATGCAAGTAAAACGAAGCCACAGCATTCAGCCTCACTGCCAGCATCCAAAAAAAGCTGCGAGTACCATTTTTCAGCACAGAAACAGATCCACAAGCCTCATCCTTTTCTCTGACCTGGGGAAAGCTCATGTGCACCACACAGGGTTCCACTCGCCTCACCTCTCCAGTCTGCTTTACCCTTTGACAAACAGATCTCCTCCTACAACTTCGGGAGAGCTGTTCACACGCAGCTATGTGCAGAATTCAGCTCCTAACAGACAAGCAAACTCTATTATTCATTCCATGCCGACTTACTGAAAGCCCAAATGACCATACTGAGACAAACTCACCCAGGTGAACATTCCTTGGATTTAACAGTGTTACAAAGGACCAACTGCTACTCTTCCTCTTTTTGTTTCCCATCTACAAGAAACCCAGTGGACAAGGCACGTTGCTGCACTGGGCATGGCTTGTCTTTGGAAAGCAAAATCGGGCTTTAGGACTTGTCATTTTGATACGACACTGACTCAAACACTTGACCCAAGCTTAGAAGGTGTATCAGGACAAAGCTGAAAAAGAGCAAGAGTGTAGATGTTTGTAAGGGCACCATATTTACACTGCACACACACACACACACGTGGCTGACGTGCTCCAACCTTAAATAATGCATCTAGCTCCAGGCACCTTATCACCAGAAGGGTAACAGCAACCTGAGCGTGGTTCAGAGCAGATCAATCAAAATGATCAATGCTGAAGGAAGGACTTGAAAGGCAGAGCTGAAAACTCCATAGCGTGGCTGTTTCATGAAGGGAACTTTCATTGGGTGAAGGGGAAGAGAAGTCCCAACAAAAGCATCATCCATCAGAAGTACATCAATATGCACAATTAGCAAAGGACTGACTGGAGGAAAAAACCCATCTGTGACTGTAATCTGCTCACAACCAAGGGGGGAACTCTGACAAGAGAGTAAAATTATCTATTGCAAGCTCAGAACTCTAGGTGTAATGAGACTCAACAGTTAATTTCCTCAACTATTACAGGAATTTTGACTCCACATCCAGTAAGTTTTTTACCCACAGCCAGATCTCATCAACTGAGCACAACCTCACCATGAAAAGGTAAAGGAAGGAAAGATGTTGTTGCAGGGTTCAAGCTTGCATTGACAGGAGCTGGACTGTGTAAGAGAGAAGCTTCTTTCTTCTGCCTGGACTGTACAAAACGATACTGGTAGCTACACAGATTGCAGAAGGCCTGAACTCATGCAACACTATGCACACACAAACCCACGATGAAGCGTGTTCAAGGCATTTTTGAACAGCAATATGTTGTTCCAACACATTCATAAGATAACACCTTTGCCTTGAAAAGGCCTTTTCTGGTGACTAAATTTCTCAGATTAATGAAACTAACAGGAAGAGGGGCTCAACCACCTTTCAGGCAACGGGCTCTGTTGTACAAGCAGCACTGCTGAGCAACATCACTCATTTAAAGGCATTGTTGTGCGCTGGCTACTACTGTTACCACGGGTCAGTTAGCCAGCTAACATGGAAGCACTGTGTACAGCAATAGAAATGACCTGAAATGTACTCTGAAACAAAACAGATGCTGCTGCTGCACGTGAAACGGAGACAAACTGCTTTTGACTGATAGAAGATTCACATTACTTTATGTATATCCTAGATTTCATCAGAAAGGAAAAGGTGACAAATGTGTTTTGTCATAAGAGCCATGCATTGCATACACACACACACACACGTATATATACATATATAAGCAATATCTTCACTCAGAAAGACACATCTCTCAGTAATACTCCAAATGACCCAGGCACAGGGTTCCCATGCGATGACACACACTCTTTTTCACTGCATTTCACACTGTGATAGGTCTTAGAAACCCAAAGACACTGATAAACTGTAGATGATTAAAGCATAAACAAAGATGTCTCACATTTCCTTCTTGTTCCCTCCTTTAGGGCTCACAACTTCATGCTTCCCACATGCTTGTTGATTATTCTCCATTACTGCTTTCCATGTTTGGAACAGCACACCTTATTCACATTTAAATGCATTGCACTGTTGTGCAGTTGGATGCACTTGGATTTTATTTCCACAGCTCTAAGGATATCTTTGTTCCTAAATGCATTTGTTTTTTTAATTAACAACGCTGCCATTCTTCATAAGTTTCTATTATTTGGGAAGCAAAAAGAATGACACAGAATGACAGAAAATCGGATGGGAAAAAAGGCATTTTATCCTTGAAGTAAATTCACAGAGCTGTAAAGAGCAGTTTCACCAACTGAAAAGGTAGAAAGGAGGGAAGAAAAGAGGGGAAACCAGGAGGAAGGGTGCTCCTCCTTTGATAAGCACTGCATTCATTCAGCAGCAAGGGGCATGGGGGAGGGGGAGAGAGCACCTCCCGTGCCAGTACAAAGCAGTGAGTGTAAGAATTTGGTACATTCTCTGTCGGATTCTAGGCTTTGTGGATAATTCCAAATGCAAGCAGGTAAGACTGATATTCAGGCCCTGAGGGCCAGGGTAAGACAGTAGGATCAGAAATGCACCCCAGCAAGGAGCAACGGCAACAGCAGCAGCATTCCTCCCATGTTTCGGTCACCTTCTAATTAACCTAATGAAAGGTGTATTGTTTAAAGAAGCCTGATGAGAATTACCACAGATATGGCCAAGCCATCACAGGGAACAGTGAAAGGGAATCACTGCATAATCGTGGAACACCCCCCTGCCCCGTCACTGCCAACGTCACAGAAAATGGCCAACCACGTAAAAAGTTAAGATGCCTTTCTGCCTTCCTAACATGGCCCTAGCCAGACCCAAAATGGTCTCTCTAGCTGATAGCGCTCTTCTGATCCCAGAGAAGACGTCGTTGCAACTGCAGACTAACAGAAGGGCTCCTGCTTCACAAACCACACCACAGAGCTTGGAAATAGCTCCCTCAGCTTTGTCATTATGTCCGTGTCTGGCATCTGGGGCTCCCGTGCGTGAAGGCGTTCATGCCAGCTCCCACGTCCAGGCTGCTCTGCTTAAAGCTAAACCCGAGGGCCACACGGCCCTCCTCTCCCCAGCAGCACGACAGAATTGGTCCCAGTTCCTTCACCTTTACCAGGTTTGGGGTTTGTTTTTTTTGTCTAGGAAGGAGTATTTTAAAACCAACCAAGCAAACCACACACACGCTTCAGAGTATCACCACAGGGATGCTCCCAGGTCCCAATTACTGCAGAATAACTCTGTAATTATGTCTTCATTTCACTAACTAATCTCAGATGAGCTTTTAAAAAGCAAGAAAAACGTTTGGAGTCGTATTCAAACGTTATCTGGATTAAACCCGACATTTATTTATCCTTTTCCAAGCTTAATCCAGTTTAATTGAAAACCTTTTTTTTCCCCTCCCCTTTTCCAAAAGAAAGGCACATCAGCTCACAATCAGTCTGGTGACAAAAGATAAACCTTGTTAAAAACATAAGCGTGGCATTTGAAAACAAACAAAAAGCACGGGAGCAATTCCTAACCAAGCAGGACCGTGTGAAGAAACACCACCAGTCCTTCGCTCAAACCTCCAGCCACAGAGACTAAGCGCAATCTAAAGACCTTATTTACTCAAATCGTACACCGCCAACAAAACCACTATCCGAGGCAACGCTTTTAATTACAGATGTACCTAAAGACCTAGGAAAAAAAAACCCAAGCTTACTTCTCTTCGCGTGAAACCGGAGCCCCACTGAGCTCAGCCAAATGTGGCTGCCTGAGATGGAAGGCAGGGGAAAAAAAATGAGTCTTACTTGGTGTACAAAGACATCAACTGGAGACTCCAAGGGGCTTCCCTCTCGGTTGCTCATGGAGATATACCCGAATCCTATTCTCACATTAAACCATTTGCAATGGCCGGTTCCGTGCAAAACCTGGGATTCCTCCTCTTCCTCCTGCTCCGGCAACTTCCCGGGCTTGTCTCCACCTTTACTCGCCCCTGCTGAGGAAGAGGGAAAGGCGTGGGGGGGCGGGATGGGGGGTTGGGAGTGGTGCGGGGAGAGGGGGGGTGGAAAAAGAAGGAAGGTGGGGGACAAGATGCAAAGGATAGAGTTAAATTCTGGTAACAGAATTGGCGCTGTATGAAGGGGTCACTACAGAAGGAACGAGGGGGAAACGACAACAAAAAAAATCGAACAGAACAAGAATGCAAACGCAAACGGACGAAAGATATTTTTTTTCCGTTAAGCCCTAAAACAAGCAACTTCTCCCCAAAATGCGTGAATAAAAAAGGGCAATGAAAATGCCCGGAGGTTAGAGGGAGGAAGCACCGCGGCACGGAGCCTCTCCCCCGCCCTCTGTGCCTGGGCAGCCCACGTTGCTGTACATACGTGCATTTTTCCATTTAACTCCATCTTTCAGCCACATTACAGCCCGGAACGCGATACTTTACTTGAATATTGCTGGTTTAAGACCGATCCCATTTCTCAACAGAAAACTCTCAGCCCAATTAGTCTCTCCTCGCAAGGCGCAGGACCCGAGGGAGGGGGGAGAGGCCGGTCGGGGAAGGGGTGCAGGAGAGAGAATAAGCCAAATTGGGTAGATTGCACAACTAGTTACTGCACATGCGGCGCCGAAACCACTATTTTGCACCGTGTCTCCATCTCTCCTTGGAATAAACTTTCGATTAAAGTTGGGACAGGTGTACGGCCGTTTTCTCTCATCCCACCACGGCAACTGTGCTTAATCAAACAGGAACAATTCAAACAATAGCCCCCTGAAAGCTTTTCAAGTTGTGAATCGGTGTGGGCGGTACGGAACAGTTTCTTAGCTGGGTAACAATGGGTTAGGAGAAAGCCCCCTTGCGCGAGCTGCTAAAAAAGGGTAATGCATAGTTGGGTTAAAGGGGGAGGGGGGGAAAGGGGGGGGGGGGTTAGAGAGAACGAACGAGCGAGTGAAAATCATAGTAAAACAATAGAAAAAAAGAAAATTAACCTTCGGCCATGTTGCCCCACGGGCCCTCTGCTCCAAACTCGTGAGATGAAAACTTTCCCTGCGGATCGAAGTGCTCTTCTGCATGGATCTCACTGAAAACAAAGACAGACAGGCAACTGGTTATAAAATACAGCACCACAGAATCACAGCATGGTAGGTGCTGGAAGGGACCTTTAGAGACCATCCAGTCCAACCCCCTGACAAAGCAGGTCCCACCTAGATCAGGTCACACAGGAATGTGTCCAGGTGGGTTTGGGAACCTCCAGAGAAGGAGCCTCCACACCCTCCCTGGGCAGCCTGGGCCAGGGCTCCCTCACCTCAGCACTGACACAGTTTTTGCTTATGTTTCAATGGAACTGTTTGTGTTCCAGCTTCATCCCATCATCCCTTGTCCTGTCAGTGGATACAACAGAAAAAAGTGCTGCCCCAACCTCCTGACATTGAGATATTTGTCAATATTAATGAGATCTCCCCTCAGTCTCCTCTTCTCCAGACTAAACAGCCCCAGGTCCCGCAGCCTTTCCTCGTATGAAAGATGCTCCAGTCCCCTGATCATCTTGGTGGCCCTGTGCCGGCCTCTCTCCAGCACTTCCCTGTCCCTCTGGAGCTGGGAGCTGACAGCTCAGGTTTTCTGTGTCAGGAAGGCTCAGAACCAGCAGGCACGGTGTCTGCTGGTGAAACAGCAGCGGCTCCTGCGTCCTTCTTGATGAAGGCCGAGCTACATTTGAGAATCTCTTTCCCAGTCCCTCGGCAGGTGCTCCCTTGCCGCCCCGGCGCCAAAAGCCCACCCGGTGCGTGCGGCCGGGAGCCCGTACCCGGGGCCGCCATCCCAGCTCCCCTCACAGCCGCACGGGCGGCCCCGGCAGAGGGCGACAGCCAGCCAGGCATCCATCCCGCCGCAGCGAGGCACCCAGCGCCGCACGGCCGCGGGGCCACGGCAGCAGGCGAGGCGATCCCAGCGCTGGCCTCTCCTCACACTGAGGCGATCGCCAGCGCCGGCCTCTCCTCACACTGAGGCGATCAGCAGCCTCCTCACACTGAGGCGGTTCCCAGCGCCGGCCTCTCCTCACACTGAGGCGATCGCCAGCGCCAGCCTCTCCTCACACTGAGGCGATCAGCAGCCTCCTCACACTGAGGCGGTTCCCAGCGCCGGCCTCTCCTCACACTGAGGCGATCAGCAGCCTCCGCACACTGAGGCGATCCCAGCGCCAGCCTCCTCATCCTGAGGCAATTCCAGCGCCAGCCTCCTCATCCTGAGGCGATCGCCTAGCCTCCTCACACTGAGGAGGTCACCAGCCTCCTCATCCTGAGGCGATCCCAGTACCAGCCTCCTCATCCTGAGGCGATCCCAGCGCCAGCCTCCTCATCCTGAGGCGATCACCAGCGCCAGCCTCCTCATCCTGAGGCAATTCCAGTACCAGCCTCCTCATCCTGAGGCGATCCCAGTACCAGCCTCCTCATCCTGAGGCGATCACCAGCACCAGCCTCCTCATCCTGAGGCAATCACCAGCACCAGCCTCCTCACACTGAGGCGATTGCCAACGCCAGCTTTGCTCCTCACCCTGTGGCAGCTTCAATTCACCCTTGGATGGCTTCACCTGTATCGAGGCCATAAAGAAGAGACATGCAGAGTGGAGATAGTGGCCCCAGATATAACCGTGTTCTAATGGACGTGCTGCTTTCAGCTAGGTGCAGTTAAACACTAGCTGTGTGTCCCCAGGGGTGTGAAGAAGAGTCCAAAGACCTGCCTATGTATAAACAGACACAAGCACGAGATACAGAATCAGCTGGGAGTTTATGCTCTTGATATCTCAGCATATATGGCTGACAAACATACACAAAGCGGGAAAAACCATCTCAGGATGTTCAGTGCCTACATTAAGGACACCCTAAATGTACACATTGACTGCACGTTTGAAAACACCATTATTGATGGAGGAAATGTTAAGTTTACCCTCCAAATCTGAAGGAATTCCCCCTGGAGCTGGCCCAGGGCCATCTCTGTACCTTCTCAGTCTGCTGGGGGACACACACACATCCAATTGCATTTGGCAGGAGAATGCTGACCTGACCAGACTGCAGACTTCAGCCTTCTTCCAGAGAGGCTCTTTTCCTCTTGTAGAAAGAGACTGCAGCACAGGCAGAATTAACTGGCATGCTCTGCCAAACGGGCCTTTGGGGCTGCATCTGTTACAGTATCCTCAGGAGACCTCTCCTGGCTACACTGACCATCTCTCAGCAGCATGAGCCTGTGGCTGCATTTGGCAGTGTCAGGAGTGCTGTCTGTCTGAAATACCAGAGGGGAATTTTACAAGCACCTGCTTTTTTGACAGCCATCACAGTGCAGCCTGTCTTCTCCCAGGAGGGGCCACCCTGGGAGACACCTGAGACAGCTCACCCACATCCCACTCGGTGGCAGCAGCAGAACCTTGCAGCCACACACTTGGTCTCCTTCCTCAAACAGTCCTTATAGAGTCAGGGAACCCGGCCCTGCCGCTCCCCAGGGCTGCAGAGCAGACACAGCACACCTCTGGGGAGCCTGGCACTTGGTGCCCAGCCATTCCCCAGTGGGCTCCAGCGCAAGCACAGCCTGGCACAGCTCTGCCTGCAGCCCGGCTCACACAGGCACCGCACCCTGGGCACCCAGAGCTGTGTCCCAGCCGGGCCCAGTCCTGGCCAGCCACACATGCTGGGCCACGGGTGCAAAGCACACAGCTGTGACCTGTGCTGGTCACAGAATGGTAGGGGCTGGAAGGGACCTTTAGAGATTATCCTGTCCAATCCTCTGCCAAAGCGGGTCCCATCTAGATCAGGTCACACAGGAACGTGTCCAGGCGGGTTGAGAAACCTTCAGAGAAGGAGCCTCCACACCCTCCCTGGGCAGCCTGGGCCAGGGCTCCCTCATCCTTACAGTAAAGAAGTTTTTCCTTAAGTTTTTGTGTTCCAGCTTTTGTCTATTTCCCCTTGTCCTGTCACTGGATACAACAGAAAAAAGTGTCACCCGTCCCCTTGACATCCACCTTTCAAATACTTGTATTAATGAGATCCCCCCTGAGTCTCCTCCAAGATGAACAGCCCCAGGTTCCACAGCCTTTCCTCAGAAGGAAGATGCTCCAGTCCCCTGACCATTTGGTGGCCCTATGCTGGCCTCTCTCCAGTAGTTCCCCGTCCCTCTTGAGCTGAGGAGCCCAGAACTGGACACAGGACTCTTAAATGAGGCCTCACCAGGGCAGAGGAGGGGGGAAGGAGAATCCCCCTTGAGGTTGGGGCAGAAGTATGCCAAAGACCTGTCTACAGGCACTGGAAGTCATCAGTCTGCAGAAAGCATCAGGTCAGAAGCAGCAGCCCTGTCTCTGCAGTGGAGAGGTAAGCACTGCCCACACACCTCTAATTCAGCCAGTGCAAGTCCCACCAACTCCCCAGTTCATATCCAGTGACCCCTTTTACCACGTTTCCTCCCCATCTTTAGTTCTTCACACCTTAACCTTCACTTCCATCCTGATTTTGCTCCTGATAGTCCCATTTAGCTTTCACATGGTGATATGCATGAACTGCTTCAGAGGTCACAGCTGGCTACTCAAGGAAAGAAGGATTTTTATACCAATAAACTTGAACCAGGTGTGTTTCAAGCCTTTACGTGTAAACCTGTCCCTGTGGAACGGTTTTTGCTTTAACTCAATGAGAGTCTACTTTAGGAAAACAATTCCAAGCTAAGTGAAAATGGATTTACATGCCTCACACAAACTGTAGTCCTCGACAGTGTAAGAAAATCCACAAGCTTAAGCAAACTCACCACCTGCTGCCACAGAAGGGAACACGGTGGTACTCTGTTCCCAATGCAGCAGCCGGATGCTTCCACCACAGCCATTAGTGTGCACACAGCCTCACAATTCATTTCCAGTACTAACTCCACCTTCAATTCGTACCCTTCTTCCACTTACAGTCTCAGCCATCATCTGTAATTCAAGAATACCTTGCAGGTCTGTGAGAGCTCCCACGTGACCCTGTTACACGGGCAAGATCACACGTGTGAAAAGGGCACGCCGCAACATCACGACTTCTGTTCTTCCCTGGCCTGCTGAGAGCAGGCTAGCACAGCTCTACAGGTACAGCTTCATCTCATGCTGCAAAAGGGAAATCAGGTTAAACAAGGCACTCGGGGATGCATCAGCAGAGAGAACCAGGAGAAAGGAGCGTGTGCTGTGGCCAGGCTGACTACACAGACATGTGGTGGGTCAGCCTGGGTAGAGGAAGCTGTCCTACTAACACAGTACATGCAGCATCTTTCAGAAGAAGCCACTCATGTAGTGCCTTAGCTACCAGTGACTGCAGTGAAGTGAATTGGGTTACAAAGCCAGGATTCAATACATTGCACAGCATCACTTTGTTATGTGACTACCTGTACCGAGCTTGCCTGGTGGAAGGCTGGAATAGAAAGGGAGTATGACTGCCAGCATAAGAAAGAAGCACTAATCAGCTGCCATCCCTTTGTTTTTCACCAATGAGGTAATCAACGTGCACACCTCATTCTGAATTGGTCTCTCACTAAGTCAGTTTCCTTTTGATACCCACTTTCTTCAACACAGTTGAGGCAAACTTTCATAAATCTGGGTATACATTTCTGCATATGCTACATGTGTGTACAACACAGAACCTCAGGGGCTGGAAGGGACCTTGAAAGCTCATCCAGTTCAACCCCCTGCCAGAGCAGGACCTCCTAGAGTAGGTCACATAGAAACATGTATGTATACAACAGATTTCATGCATTTTTTTAGCTCTTCATAATCAAAATCCCTCTTCTACAAAATGCATCTTAACCAGTGTAAAGACTGTTATTATTCTGCCAAATTCAAAAGCTTTCCAGTTCGACTCATCCGTGTTTTATGCAAGAATTAAGCAAGAAATGTGGTTCATTAAGAAAAATGAGATGAAACACCTTGGATATGTTGCAATATACTTAAGATTTTATGGGTAACTTATCACCTGAAGTGTCTCACAGACATTCACATTCACCTGGCAGCTGGGAACCACTTCAATCACCACTTACAAAGGAAACCAACATGCTGCTTTGCTGGCTTCTTTTTCAAATTAGCAACTAGAAACAGATGAGAAGCACAAACCCCAAGAGTCCCTCCAACAAAAAAGGCCACCAACAATCCAGATTTCTGAAACCCTCTGAACTCGACTGCATTACTACAAGAGGTATTTTCTGAGGAGTTCTTGTTCTGAAAAGAAGGGGGGCGGTGCAGGCTAAACCCTAGAAAGCAAAGCGGAAGAAATCATCCCTTTATGGCAGTTTGTGGTGAGGGAGTGACTCAGCTAAGGAAAACTGCAGAGCCCATTTGGAGACACTGATTCCGAGAGCAGTAAGGGCTGCAGGCAGAAATCTGATGCAGCTGCACCGCCAGAAATTTCAACCTTCACAAGCACGTAAGCACCAAGATAATAATTTGCAGTAACCCTATAGGTTCTGTCTATCCTTGCAGCAATTTTTTGGTGTGAAAAGAACACGTGAGGGAAGTGAGGATATATTCTCTACCTATTTCTCATACCGACCAAGCAAAAAACACAGGGTTTCATCATAAAAAGTCAAATGTCATTTCTAAGGTGTTTAAAATTTGTATTACAACTGCTCTGAATTTTGAATTAGCCCTTCTACAGACTCAGCAAGCAGTCGGCTCTGCCCTGCAAGCTACTGTATGCAAAACTTGGGGAGGCAGTTCTTTGTGCATTTAGGACTAGTGCAAGAGTGACCAAGGGATGAAAAACCTCCAGCACCCTACTCTCCACTGGAGTGGTTTTTTTACCTGTAGATCTTACAAGCTACTTTTAAAGAGTGGGAAAAAGACAGTTAAGAAAAACAGCCTTGTGGAAGGGATTTTGAATCACCAAACATCACGAAACAAGAGGCTACACACATCCAACAAAAATCCCGGGGAGCAGGTCTTACGGATTAAAAACTGCACGTGTGCATCACTGCCCTCTAGTAATTGCAACAGCCGAGAATCACAGTCGCTACTGCACTTACAAGCAGCAGTGATTGTGAGTATTGTACGGACTGAGAAGGAACCTAATTCTGCACTGAAGAGTTTACGGTGTAAATAGAGCAGAGGGAAGGCACAGAGAAAGGGCTCAGGCAAACAAGAGAGGTATCTCAAGCCATGCCAGGCACACTATCGTTGTAGCTGCCTAACTCTTTTCCTTCATTAATAAACAAGCCCTGTGTTCCTCCACAATGATTCACTGTTCCCACAAGCGGGGAAGCCAAAGCCTTTCTGTCAACTGGCCCCACCGATTTCTTTCACCCCGGAGGGCGCCCACACGCGAGAATCACAAAGTGGCTGATCAGAAGCCGCCTCACTTCATGGCCACAACTCAAGCGGGGACCAGCTCTCCAAGACACAGCAGCCTTCAGGGCCAGCCCTGCCCCTCGGAACACTCCCCGTTCCCCCACAGCGGGGGCAGTCCCGGGGCCACGGGCCACAGCGGGTTGAGGCAGAGCCGCCGCAGATGCAGGCCGCAGCCGTCATGGCCGTCGTGGCAGGCCTCCCGGCCAGCAGGCCTTCTCCAGCCACACCAGCCAAAGGGCAGGAAGGAAACAAAGCGGTGTCTGCGTCCCTGGGAATGGTCCGTGGGCTGCTGCAGCACACAACAGCTCTTTTCCCTTCCCTTCTTTCCCTTCCATGAAGGAGGAAGAAATGAAGGGGATCATTTTGCCCGATTTCCCCTCAGGTACAAGTAAGGGCTAAAAGTCTCATGAAGAAGGTTTTAGCATTTAAAGAAATAGCTGAGAAAGTTGTAATGTTGCAAGGGAGCTTAAACCTCATATCCCTCAATGTCAAAGGAACAATAATAATGTGTGGAGGTCAGACTGAGACAGATCATAGAACGGTAGGGTTGGAAGGGACCTTTAGAGACCATCTAGTCCAACCCCCCAGGTCAATCTGCTGCCTGCAGATGGTTGTCCTGCTTGAGTTTTGCTGTATTTTATAGTACTTTAACTATTTGCCCTGCCTATAGGTGAAGTACCATAATCCATACACTGCTGGGCAGAGTTTGACCCGTGAGATATCCCTGTTTGTTTTCTTTCCTGCTAGGTGGGCTTGCATGTTGAAACACTAGTCTGGCTTCTGCATGTGATACTGAAACCACTTTTATTTGTGCTTTAAACAGGCAAGACAAAAAAGTGATTGCCTACACAGATCCTTAATAATTGTCACATGTATAGTTTTCACACGTGGAAAGGTGTCTCTTCCGAGATAACACCGTCTTTGAAACCAGTTGTGCAGATGAAAGGTTAAGTCCTCATTCTTCTAAAAGCATATACTAACGAATTTTGAGCTAAGGCAAGAACAAACAGGCAGCGCCATGTTTTCTTGTAAATCAATTTATAACCTAGGAAAGCACATTCCTCGGTGACAAGTTTGCATTGGGAAGGAATTCACACTTACAGCTGTAACGAAAAGAAGTGCTTGCAGAAGTTTTTAAGCATCGCAGTCAAGAGATTTTTCTCCTCACGTCCTGAGAGCACCTGTATTCTCCAGTGAGAGCAAAGGGTCCCCAGAAGATCACAAGCAAGATTCGGGTTACAAAAAGCAACAGAAAGTGTTGTGGGAGAAACAGAGTGAATTAAGCGCATACAGACTGTACTATCAGATCCTACATTACTGCGCTGAAAACGGTTGCACAAATGCATCTAGTATACAAAGCACAGAGTGTATTTATGCTGAACAGGCATCGTGATCCTCCAACACCAAGAAAATTCGTCTGTGTTAATGTCCTCAAGTAATATAAATTGCTTGCGTCAACAAACACAGAACAATTAGCTTGTTACCCTTAAACCGAGTTTAAAATAAGCAAATTGTTTGATGACTTTGATGTTTTCCACCCAAAATGTGCTGGCTAATTTTTCCATTCCAGTTCCCATTCCAATCTTTTAACTGCCTTAATCTCCTGCCCTCAGATGTTGACCTCCTAAGAACAGAGGTCATAGGTTAGCACAGACAGACCTCAAAAGATCTGGACTATCAATTCATGCCTGAAAGATTTCTCTTCCACAAAAGAACGACTAAAAAAGCAAATTCCAAAATCCAGCTCCACAGGCTGTGTAAAATAGAAACTTGTTGATGTGTTACTTTCAGAAATATTCTTAGAAGGTTGTATCTGAACAATATGAATTGATTTCTGCAGGACACAAAACTGACTAAAACCAGTGGCATCGACACGATGACCAAACCTCAAAGCTAAAACAGGAAAGCTCTAGACATGAGAGGATGAAGAGTGAGCATCTTTAACCGCAGACGTGTGAGTGTTTTAAATGTTTCTAATCTCT
The DNA here is from genome assembly GCF_028858725.1 of Colius striatus. NCBI lineage: Eukaryota > Metazoa > Chordata > Aves > Coliiformes > Coliidae > Colius > Colius striatus. The sequence goes on from NW_026908529.1 coordinate 1,227,051, forward strand.
ATGTCTCAAAAGAGTATTTTTCCCAAGTCAGGCATTTTTAAACACCATTTTTGTTTTCCTGTAAGCGTGCAAGTCTGAGCTCAGCTAACCTGGAAAATGAGGCAGCACCAGTTTATACAGACTTTACTGATTGTTAGTGAGACTACCACCTCGTTTTCCTGCCATCATCAGCCATACAGCAGATTCCTTGCTGCTTGTCTGATCAATGAACACTAAGCTCTCGTTAAAAAAAACTACCAGATGTTTCTTTTCTAAAGCATAAATGAAATGTATAGATTGTAAAAGTGAGTTAGAAATACAGAGAAACAACAAGAACAAAATGTTAGAGAGAATAACTTCTGAGCTCCAAGTAAAATGTGCACAATGTATGTAAGTACAAACATCCTAAAAGTGGAGTAACAATACCCCCACAGTTAACAACATAAAGTCGCGTTGAACTGTTTAACAAAGCAAGTTAGAACGCTCTGTGGAGTCTCTTTTTTTGACTTAGGAAACTGAAGTGCTCAGCACACTTGAAGTGATTATTAAAAGGAGATGCAGGCATGTTACGATGTGAGCAGCAAACCAGGGTTCCCCAAAAATAAGTCAAAGCACAACTGCATGGAAAGATACGCCCCATCAGCAGGAAATTAAACGTTTCTCATACACTCACTGGAACGTTTCACAACAAACAACTTGGGAAAAGGGGTATAAAGAAAACGAAACCTTTAAAAAGGTAAAGAGCCAGGCTTACATCTGAGCTACACACAGTTTCTAATCCTGTTGCCAACTAGGGAGGATTCCCTCCTGTTAATGGAAGAAGTAACACTGGGTAACTACAGAACAACTCATCTCAGGATGCACAGACTGAAACACTCTATTGTGTTGTTTCACATCATCAGTTCAGCACAGCAAAAATGCAGAGGTGCTAATTTTAAACATCAGCAAATCTGGAACTGAATCTGAAACACTGAACCATCTCAGCTTTTCTTGTCTGTCAAAAGATAAGGCATTTCTCACTAAAGAAATAAAAGCATTCTGGCTGATGCAAAGGCTGTTGTAACCGTCCCTGCAGACAATGGAATAAGAGCAGTCTGTAGTTTGCTATTGTTTTCAGAGCTGTCTGAAGTAAATTGCATGCTTCGCATTTAAAATGTCCAACAGCTAAAAGAGTAAAAACTCCAAGTAACTTCTAGGCTACAGAAAGCTATTCAGCACAAGACCAGCACAATTTAGACCTGGTTTTGTCCTTTCAGCTATTCATTGTAAAAACACTAGTGCCAGGAGACTCAACACCAACATGGTTATAAATGAATGGAGATCAAAGGAAAGAAATTGTTTGGCTCACTCCCATATTTCATAGTGACCCTTCACAACTCCTTCCTCTTCACCTGTTCCCCTGGTCTGTTACTGAGCAAACCCAGGTCCCTCTGCTCCATCAGTGACGCTGGCCTCGGCTCCCTGTTTCTCCAGCTCGGCCGTGACCACCTTTGTTCTCTCTTGCACACGTATGTGCAACTTCTCCTGTGAAATCAGTCTCTTCATCCTCATCTTACAGTGTCCCAGCACAGCTTAAAGGACAAACATGTCCAAATCCCCAAGCCCAGCTGCTTGTAGGAGGAGGTTTCAGGCTAATTTCTACTCATTACTTACAAACTCAGCACTCAAAAGACAAGGAAATAGTCTGCACTGTAGTAACAGCCTGTGAACCAACACATGAGTTCTCCTCTATGGCATTTTATCTCTTGCTGCACAGAATAGAAGACAGTTATTGTATATTTCTTCAACTTACTCAATTCAGTGCTCGGGCCCCCAGCTAAACCCCGAGCACAACACAGCAGTACTGACTTTGAGGCTCTCACTACAATCTTGTCATGCATGGCCCACGTTCATTACTTTGCACGGGCTCTATGAAATGGTGTGGTTTCACTGGCCCCAATGAAATGCACAAGACTCTAGAGCAGCAGGAAAATAAACCAAAAGTCAAAATAATCTTCCAGAGGAGCCTTATTCTAGGTGCCCAGTTTGAAACAGTAAAGTCCACAGAGCACTGTAGTGTTTTATAGGATCTGATACGTTTAGGGCAAAGCTCAAACTGAGCAACTGTTACATTTGGGAGCATGTGGCTGTTCTGCAAAACAAACTCCAGATGTATCACGTGTGTCTCCCAGTAAACAAGGAACACACAGTAAGCTCACTCCTGCAGAAAGCCCCATTTCAGACCAACCACCCCAGATCCACTGGCTGATCCCCAGCCTTCCCAGGGCTGTCAGGCAGGAGCTGACATCCCACCTCTTCAGCTCCTCCTGCATTAGCTCTTGCCCTGCAGCCAAAGCAGAGGAAACTGTGTTTCGACCCCTGTTTGTGCCCTGGGGGGATTCAGGCTTTTCTTCCCTCCTTGAAGACTGCCTTAACTAACAGCTTCTGAGGTGATCCTTTGGAGCCTGGGGAAAACCAGGTGGTTCTCCTATTGACACCATTTTCAGTGCTCTGTTCTCCCCTCCCCAAGTCCCTCCCTTCCCTCTCCTTAATTTCCCCTCTGTTTGTGTTTTTCTGTATTCCTGCTCCATCCTAATCTTCTCTCTATCCGTTGTCCTTCCTGTGACTCTGCCAGTGGGATCAGGGACATCACAGGAGCATTTCTATTTCAGCTTCACCGTCTCTTCTCTGAACAGCTTCCCAGAACCAGAGGAAACGACTGCAAAGTCCCACTCAGCCCTGCTACGTCTGGATGGAGGCTGTGCCACTGTTGTGCAGGGCTGACTTAAACTGGTGCTTCCCTCCCCCCCCCCAAATAAACCTACCTTTCCTGAGGCAAATAAGCTCTTAAACCCACGATTTCTTTCAAGACATAGCCTATGTCTTATTACCTGCATCAACAGCAGCCCGTAGGTGTATTCAGGGGGGTGTGCACGGTGGGAAGAGCAGTAGCATGCCTGCACCCCCACCACGGGGATGACTACCTCCATGACACATTCCTCTTACATAATGAGCTTCTTGACAAAATGAGACGCTGAAGTAAACTCACATTTTCCAATGATTCATATTTCAGTAGGTTTGATCTTCAAGTGTCAAGGACAGAAACATGAAGCCGCAGCTAATAAAAGAAACAGCTGGAATGATATTACTGTACAGACTTTACTCATTTGAAGTTAAAGGGCTCCAGAACTTTTATTCCTTCTGAAGAGCTTCACATGCATCAACAGCGATAAATCAGAGAGGCAACGCTGTGGGAATACCTGATTTAGCAGCTATGTTGTAATTCAGTTTTCTCCCACTTTCAAGTTGTTGGGGTCTTTCTCAACAGGCCAAGACGTGTAACAATTGTTCCACCCCCTGGCATCGCCACTATAATCTTTCCTTGGTGTTACATATTTAGCATGTGCTTTGAGGATATTTGTTAGGTGAGGCTGGAGAGCAACATATCAAGGGAAAGTAACGACATGCAACTGTTTTCCTAAAATAAGAGAGGTCTGGGGTTTAGTTATTTACACTGGGTATTGTTTGTAGTAAAACACAGCCCAGACTGCATCTTTTTAACAGTTCATCCTGCAAGTAGTTTTGTTTCCAGTTCACTGAGAGCTGGAGCGAGTCAGGTAAGCATAAAGCAGCACAGCCTGCAGTCAGGGTCAGCACCAATCTAAGAAACCTTGTGAAATAATGCCCTCTCCCTACCCCTTTCAAAGCACAGGCTTCACTGAGCTGGGCCCTGAAAATGTATGTACTTTTCTGTTTATTCTTGCCCACTTGAAAGCAGTGTATTAGCATAGTGGCAAGAAACTAACCAGCAAGGGAAACGTTCACTAAGGTGGCAGATGCCAGTCGGATCAGGTAGTCCTGCAGAGACAGAAATGCTTTTAACATACATGCCACTGAAGTTTTTTATCACCTCTGTCAAACTGACCAAAGTTCTCAGTTCCTTCGTGCTTCTAAATCCCTTCAGATATGGTGAATCGTTACTGGAGACAAGGCTCCAGTGCCATCGCTTCGTGTACCACTACACCACACCTCACCACAGCAAGGGCCTCAATATATATGCCGGTGCTTCATTGTAAGTGAGAGAAGGCTCCTCTCTCGACGACAGAGGGTGAAATACTCCAAAAACACGAGGCCTGAGGAGACATCTGATTAAAGGAAACATTCTGCACTCCAAACCCAGTGTATGTGCTTAAGAAACCCATCTGCTGCGCAGGGACTGTTTTACTCTACATGAGGCTGCGCACAAACGACACCTTCCTACTCCCTTCATCTGTTCCTTGCACGTTTTCAGAATGGCATCTACTCACTCTAGCACTGAATTTGGATTCCTTATTATAAACACTGTGAAAAATGTGTACAGGCATGCAGACAGAAAACAAGGACAACTTTATTCAGGCTCTACTCTGTTCTTAACACAAGCTCGCAGCAAAGAAAATTAGGCTTGGCTGTTGCTTGGTCTTGTTTCAGCACAGAAACCTGCCTTCACCCAAAGCATGTGAAGAGCTCCTTTGGAAGGCACCTCTGATGGGAAGGAGGAGTCTTTATTTCAAGTGACCATGTGGTGGATTTGGTAGATTTGAAAACTAAACAGTGTTCTCTGCATTGAAGCTTTGGCATGGGATTTCCTCCGGGTCTTCTGAAAGATAGTCCCTTGCTCCAGCATTCAAGTGCTGATCTCTGGGCCCTGCAGTCTGGCTCCTGACTGTTGGAGCTATGGAAACAGGCAGGAAGACAAATCTATTCTCTCTTGAGGAAAGTAACTCCTAATGCTGTGTGCTGGACCTGGGGAGAGAGTCTGCTGCAGACAGGCGAGGCTTCCCCACTTGTGCTCTCACTCTGGGGCACTATTCTAGCGCAGCTCTTCACCTGTCACTTCCAGAAGACTGAAGGTTATCTCCACCCTAGGCTGGAGATGACATCATGCCAAACACTGTATGGTCCATACAGACTGGGTGCTATACACACAGGAAAAACTGTTTCAGTGCTGAGATGAGGGAGCCCTGGCCCAGGCTGCCCAGGGACAGTGTGGAGGCTCCTCTCTGGAGGTTTCCAAACCCACCTGAACACGTTCCTGTGTGACCTGATCTAGGTGAACCTGCTTCTGCAGGGGGGCTGGACTGGATGATCTCTAAAGGTCCCTTCCAACCCTACCACTCTATGACTCAGTGGTAGTTGTTTTGTCTTTCCTCCCTTATGCCCTCTTCCTTTCATCTTTTAGTGGAATAAATGCTTGGTCTTGGAGATCTGATTCTATTCTCATCAGGCTGGATGGACCAAGTCCTGCAAGCACACTGTATGTTTGGTATGCAGGAAGGGCTGAGGCTGCTGAGCTCTTAAACACAGGTGGATGATGCAGATTTTAACAAGGGCTGTCTAATGAATACATGCAGTAACACTTTTCAGAGGCTTCTAACTTAGACTTGGATGGGTTTGCACAAAGAAAAGGAAAGATTAACCCCTTGCCCTAGAGATTCACCTTCAAGCCAGCTTTCAAGCCTCCAATCCACAGCATCTAGCAGCAGCTATTTTTAAGAGCTACCTATTTTTAACCCCTCTTTTGAGCCCTCTGGTTTTGTCCCACTCTTGGAAAAAACTGAGCTGTTGATAAACTTCCCAAAAAGTTGTCAGCCTGAAAAACAGAGCAAATATGTGTCCCTAACTGACTGTATTCCAGCAAAGATATCACGAGTACTGGAGCAGCACAAAGCTCTCAGGCTTCTTGGCTTTTGCCTTTTTTCCCCCTTTGTCCTTAAATCTAGCAACATTTTGCTGCTCCTATTACAAGCAGTTCCCACTAGGTTTGTGGCTTATTGTGGCCAATAACATCATGCAAGAAAGCACATCTCAGACTTGTATTTCTCCCCCTTTCTAGCCTATTGTCTAAGTGTGCAGATTACTCACAGCATCAGTTCTGCACAAATCATCTCCAGTGTCGGTTGAGGATCCGAGAGGAAGCTGCATCCTGCAGCTCAGATACTTAACACATCCCTGAATTGTCTTTTGTGGCTCAAGTGTTGATACTGAAGAAATGCCTGAGCTATACCTCCCTATTTCTTACAGTCTCTCCTTAAATGCACAGTGCTGCTGGAAAGGGGTTAGTAGGCCAGAGGGACCTCATTTCACATGGCAGTTTGCATGGAAGGGAACACAGCTACAGCGGTCTCTGCAGTCCATAAGCCCCTGGAAGGAGGAATGAAACATCCACCCGAATCACTGTGAAGCAAGGAAAAAGCAAACAGCCACAAAAATGCCCTGTGCTTGGAAAATGGGAAAAGCAGGAATGAAATCCAGAAGTAGAAGAATTCTTAGCATCTCAAACCAGGTGAAATGAGTCAGGAGGGAGGAGGAGGAGGAGGTATTCATGCTTTACCTTCTGAAATCCCAGCCCTGAGTAAGTTCCTTTGAGGAAATCACTGTAGAAGCCATGCAACTTCTGCAGTACTTCTGTGCCAGCTTCCTCTTTAGAAAACAGCAGAGCTGGGAACACAACCTGTCTTGGAGAGCAGCTGGAAAGTTCGGCCCTTTGACAGTGACATACTGACCCCGTTCTGTGCCAAAGGCTGTGAGTGCCCAAACTTGTGCTTTGTTCCTCTGCTCAGCTGGGCACTCTCCCTTGGTCTGTCCCCTGTTTTGCCCTGGTGCTGTTCAGGACCTGTCTGAAGTAGGTCCCTGGGGCTGGCCAAGTGCAGGAGTGGACGTGTCCGCTGTGTTGCAGTTACGTGTTACCACCAGCCCAGCCTTGCTTCCCAGCTCTTGGGTGGCAGGACTTTCCCCATCTGCCTTGGTCCCATCCATCTGTTAAGAAAGGTTTCTATGAGCTTCTCTCATTCTGGTAACAGTTCAGGGCTCTCCTTTCCAGCTCATTCCACTCCCCTTATTCACATCTCCTTACCCACATCGGCTCAGCTGGAGCTGTAGGAGGCTCTTAAGCATGAACCAGCAATGTGCCCTCGTGGGCAAGAAGCCAATGGCAGCCTGGGATGCATCAAGAAGAGTGTGGGCAGCAGGTCAAGGGAGGTTCTGCTCCTCCTCTACTCTGCCATATCTACTGAGGCCTCATCTGGAGTCCTGTGTCCAGTTCTGGGCTCCTCAGCTCCAGAGGGACAGGGAAGTGCTGGAGAGAGGCCAGCACAGGGCCACCAAGATGATCAAGGGTACAGAACATCTTTCATATGAGGAAAGGCTGCGGGACCTGAGGCTGTTCAGTCTGGAGAAGAGGAGACTGAGGGGGGATCTCATTAACATTTATAAATATCTAAAGGGTGGGTGTCAGGAGGTTGGGACATCCCTTTTTTCTACAGTAGCTAGCAATAGGACAAGGGGTGATGGGATGAGGCTGGAACACAAAAAGTTCCATTTAAACATAAGAAAAAACTATTTCAGAGGATCACAGAACTTCTTCAAGCCATGAGAGGCAGAGAGCAGGCGGTGCAAGCCGGACTGCTGCATTGGTACACAAAGCCCAGCTCTCAGGACTAACCTGAAAGGTGTAAAAGATTATTACCATTCCTCAGCCCATCAGGCATCAAAACATAATTAATCAATTACACACATCTCAACCCTGAGTGCACCACTTACCCTTTCCTCTGTCTAAAACCACGGATGCACAGTTTAAAAGCCCCCTGCACACACGAGCCTCTAGCACGCACAGCTCCCACCTAAGCAGGACGTTACTTCACCTGTTTTCAGCCTGACCACTCTTCTAACAGCAATATTTGCAAATCAGTTTTACATTCCTTTGCAGGCTGCCTCTAATTCAGTAAAAGCTTCTGTAGTAAAACCAGTGGAGGGGATGATTTATGTAGTCCCGTAGACAACAGCTTCAGGGGTTTAACCGAACGCCCGAGTTCCACGTAAGAGCCCGTACACAGGAGGGTTTGTCTTCACAAATGGATACATGATCAAAACAGACTTTCAATAAACACTTGCAAAGAAAAAAAAAGGGAAAAGGGGTGGTGGGGGGAAGGAGGAATAGCAAAGTAACATAATTACCTATCTCCCTTTGGTTTTCTTTTTTGTACTGTCTTCCCTTTGGGTCGTCTTTCACTTCCTAAGCAGGGGCTCCCTCCAGGGCCTGTTACCCGTATTGATTCAAGGCCGTTGGAAGATTTCTTAAAAGTAAATTCCACTGGTTCTCCTTCTTTTAGGCTTCTAAATCCTTCCATGTAAAGCTTGCTCTGTGAATAGGAAAAACACTCTCGGTTACCATTGCCTTAAAACAGTATTTACATTCATAAACAACAGGACAAATTATCCCTGCCTGCGCTCCTAGAACACACACAGGCTGAGTAACAGCTTCCTCTGTGTGAACTAGAGCGGGTGAGACTACAAATTACAGCCTTGAAAACACTCTTCAACACTAAACAAGTAGCAGGAACCCATTTTCGGTCTCAGCAAAAATGAAACACCACTTTCCTGTCCTGTGGTGAAGGCTGTAGATGTCAGGAGCAGAGAATATGCCAGGTTCTGAAACCCCCACATCTGACAGCCACCAGGATCTGAGCTTCTAACAGTATGGTAAGAGAGCAAACGTTCATGTCAGAGCTCATTCCTTTATGATCAGAATGATCACAGCTTGTATTCCTTGTATTTGGGACACGGCTGTGCTGCTCTACCAATGAATAAGGGATGCAGTGAGTACGAGCAGCAGAAGGAAGGCACTCAGAACAAAGCCCACCAGAACGGGCAAGTCAAAGATCCCTAGTGAGCTGCTAGTTCAGAACCCTCCAAAAATTACCAAGTCAGCATGATTTAGTTATGAATTTGCATTTTCAACCACAGAAAAGGAAACTGTTATCATCAGAGAAAGTGAAACACACTGGTAACTCTTCTGATATTACACCGTAGCAGCAAAGCCTCGGGCAAGCTGAAGTTCACAGCAGCTCACCACTGATTCTGATGCCTCAGTTCCTCACAAATTACATACAGCAGCAAGTCTGCATCCCAGCATAAACCTGACGAATCAAGCTCTCACATAAAAGGCTCGCCGAGTTAAACGAGCTAGGTTTGGGTGTCAACTGCCAGACACTTGCAGTTTGTGCAGGACAGCTGTGAAATGTTTTCTCTCTTTGCTCGACAACTCTCCGTGGCAAAGAGAAAAATGTGTCCTGGCCAACTCTCACTCCATTTTCCAGCATTCAACAAGGGAATCTTATCTGGATGTGCCATCCCACTCCTGGCTCTAAGTAACATCTACCACCCAACAAATGCGACCGGGGATTGTATCCAAACCAGAGGGCAATCCCTGACATGCGCACCCTGCAATCATGTTGTGAGTGTTTCACGTTGTTTCAGTGGAGCACAAGAACTGACAGCTACAGCATTCACAGCTCACACACAAAGAGGGAGCTGGTCTCTTCGCAAGGATGCACAGAGAACAGGCCAGGAGGCAACAGGCTTGAGCTGATTCAGGGGAAACTCTATCCAGACACGAGGAGACGTTGCTCACTATGAGAGGAATTAAACCCAGAGAAGGAGCGTGGCTCCCTTTGCTGGAAATAGCTCAGATTCAGCTTGGCAGGGCACTGAATAACCTAAAGGCCCTTCCTTGCTTTCAGTAAAAGGCTGGAGCAGGCAATCTCAAAAAGCCCCTTCCAACCCAGACTTTCTGTGAGTCAGGTTTCTCAACTGGAATGGGAAAGCAGGATTCCAGACCCCACTTCCACAGCAGAGTTACCTCCGCGGACCTCTGCCATTTAACTCCCCCGTGGCTTTCTGAAGATGGACAACACTGCCAAGTCCACTTCCCACAGCACAAAGACTGACTTCAAAATGATAAAACCACCAGGAATATTCATTCTAATGAAACCATGTTCACCTTTGCTTCCAAAAGCCCCGAGTACCAGACCAGGTGACTTCTCACTGCTCCAGCAGCCACTATTCATAACACATCAACCACCACCAATGCTGCTCTGACTGAGCCAAAAAGCAAGCAAGAACACAGCTCTGTTGGTTAGGACCAGGGCTGTTTTGTCCACTGGTTAGGACGTGGCTCTTCTAACAAACACAACAGTGTGAAGCATGAGACAAACAGCTGACTTCTCTTTGAGTGGTATTTAAAAGGCAAGGGAGAGTCCGTGGGAGGACACAACCGTGAAAGCAGAAGTGTGTGGTGTCTATTCCATCAATCATGAGCCTGGCTGGTTTTCTACGTGAAAATATCACGTATGAAAAAGGAAATGTGCAAAATTTGTCCCTAATACAACTGAAGGATGGTAATTCTACACAGAGCAATGAGACCAAGTACCCAGGCAAGCAGGATTACTTCAAGCAAGCCCTCCACTTTGCAATGTCTGTGCGGCAATAAGAGGATCTTTGTCATCCCAGCTGGGAATACGCCCAAAGAACACATCCCCACTCCTCCACTGAAAATGCAGATCCTGCCTGTCCTGTGGGTCCATCTCTAGGTCCACCCATACCTCTTCAGTCCTTCAGCAGAGAAAACCTTGTTAAAACGAAATTACTGAACAAGTACTTTGTCCCAAACTCAAAGGTACATTAAATGAAAAAAGGGATGTCCCAACCTCCTGACACCCACCCTTTAGATATTTATAAATGTTAATGAGATCCCCCCTCAGTCTCCTCTTCTCCAGACTAAACAGCCCCAGGTCCTGCAGCCTCTCCTCATATGAAAGATGCTCCAGTCCCCTGATCATCTTGGTGGCCCTGTGCTGGCCTCTCTCCAGCACTTCCCTGTCCCTCTGGAGCTGAGGAGCCCAGAACTGGACACAGGACTCCAGATGAGGCCTCAGCAGGGCAGAGCAGAGGGGGATAAGAACCTCCCTCGACCTGCTGCCCACACTCTTCTTGATGCCTCCCAGGATGCCATTGGCTTCTCCCCCACGAGGGCACGTTGCTGGCTCACGGTCAGTTTATTATCAATCCGGGCTCCCAGGTCTCTCTCTGCAGAGCTGCTCTCCAGCAGGTCACCCCCAGCCTGTGCTGGTGCAGGGAGTTGTACAGGGCATTATTAGTGCTCAAAAATGTTTTTCTTCTTCCCATTTTACCTCTGACAACAGGAGCTTTGTTTACAAACAAAACATTATCTTTACACGGGTGATTTTTAGTATTTTTAAAAGCCAAAGGAATGGAACAGTTTTGCTTTCACAAATTCTGTTATGCCAGGGTACTTTTTTTGTATGTTTTTTCCCCCAGCACTTCTAACACCACAAAATGCTGCAAATACCCCATTCCAAATGACTCGCACAGCACCCTCCTTGAATACACACCAACAGCTTTCCAGCGTTACAGACGGATTTGGTGCTGACTTCTTGTGTAAATGCTGTTAGCCAGCTCAATAGATTCTCTGAGGTTGCAACAACAATTCAAAGCCACAGTGGAAAAGCAGCATTTGGAATCCAGCAAAACAAATGTAAAACCCGAATCCTCCTTAACTTGTCTGCAGCGCCGCGACAAAAAATGTCTGTAGAGTTGACAATTCAATGTTGAGAGACCTAGCTCGGTATTTTCCTCACATTACTTAAACAAATAAACCCCAGACAATTAAAAGCAGCCAGAGTTTCAAGTCAGTGAACCATTTCTAGAGCCCTGAATGGGGTGTGTGGGCACGGCGCCAATGAACAAAGGGAAAAACCTGAAGGCAACGTGCTTTTCCTCCTTTCGCTCTCTTTCAGCTGTCAGAGGCTTTGCTGTTATTTTTACCAGCAGTCAATACAGTGATTTCAGGCTTGAGCTTTTTCCCTTTTTCACTTGACAGGGCCACTTCCAGTATCCCATTACTTCTCGCTATTTGAAGCCCGTAAGGTAAAGCCTCAGGCACCTCTGGTGTGAGCAACACCTTGGTTCAACGCTGTTTTGTGAGAGTATCACCAGTAACACAACCTAAGTGGGGAAAAAAAACCCCACCATCCCAAGTTCTTGGAAAGCGTTTGCTAAGAGAAAACAGAAATCAAACCACAACAAATAGAAACTGAGTGGACAAGGTGGCCCCAAAGAAAGGCACCTTGTAAGAGCGCTCACAACTCCCACCAAGCGCTAGGAAAGAATGGAAGTTTGGAGTTCAGGCTTATTACAGCTCCTGATGAGAGTACACTGCTATCACTAACGTGTGGGGAGCAGACAACAGGCTGCCCATAAGTGCCTCCTCACAACAGTCTTGCTATTTCCAGTCAGGGCTGTGAACAACTGCTGTCACAGCCATCCAGTCCTTTAGAGGAGGAAAGAAGCTATTCAGTGGCATTTTGCTTAGATCACTTATTTTCTGCATCTCTCATTTCTGCCCCTTCTTTCTCTAGTGACTGATTGATTGCTGGGTACAATGGCCAGATGCCACAAGAATGCTGCATTTCCCAAGGTAAGAAAACAGTTTTTTCCTCCAGAATTACCTACAATTAAATCCAGACATGAAGGAAAGCATATCCTGAAGCCCAAGCACACCAACAATCCTAATAAACTGTCTCCAAAACACCCTTGTACAGCTCTGTCAAGAGTCATCAACCTTTGAATACATCAAGAGCAGAGAGCAAGAGGACACAGAGCAAATTCCCTTGAACTGGATCTATATCTAGTGCCTTTTCCTGCATTAGGTCAAAACCAGAATGTGTTGTACGCTGCACACACAGGGGCAAGCACTACAAAATGGTACCAGTTACACCACACAAGAGATGCTGCAAGGACTTGTGCTGTCGTAGAATCATAGAATGGTAGGGGTTGGGAGGGATCTTTAGAGATCATCTAGACCAATCCCTCTGTAGAAGCCACCAAAATATCATGTTATTAATCATATAATTTGTGCTTAAATATAGATCCAGCCTGCTGCAGAGACTACCTATAACGTTACTATTCCTACTAGTACTCCTCTCTCATAACATTATTATTCCATTCTCTGCATATATGGAATTTTCTCTACTCAGTTTTCCTTCTCCTGTGCTTTAATGCCAGGCATGAAAATCAAGCTGGCCTCTTCTCCCATTTCTTATTTTAAGTATTTCCTCATGTCATGGTAGGCACAAGAAAGAGTTTCAGGATTCGGTCCAGTGAATTCAAAGGCATGGTTCCTCCTGCTCTACCTCACTCTCACATTGACTCGGGAAGAAAACTGTTTACCTCACTTGGTAGTGTCATGTTTTCTGCTACACTGCTGCTCCCTGAATCAGTCCTATGCAGAGTCAAAAAACCCACCAACACACCCCAAAAGAAGTCACACAAGTCTGTAGTCATGGCAGGTAAAGCTGTCCTGGGCCAATTTACCACTTACATTGCCTTGGTGACCTGAAACCCCACTGTGAATCCCAGCCAGATGATGATGCTCTCTGAAGTTGATGCATTTAAAAGCATCTTCTCTTGCCAAACACCAAGCTCCCTCCTCACAAGTGTTCCCTGGCTATCAGCTGCCCACACTGCATTTGGAGCCCTGCAGATCTCCCCAGGACAAAGGCCCTTCCCTTCCCTTCCCTTCCCTTCCCTTCCCTTCCCTTCCCTTCCCTTCCCTTCCCTTCCCTTCCCTTCCCTTCCCTTCCCTTCCCTTCCCTTCCCTTCCCTTCCCTTCCCTTCCCACTGAGCCACTCCTCTCTTGGGCAAGCCCATCGCTTCATGCAACTGAAACCACCTCCTGTTCTGTTCCAAATACTCAGCTGCTGTAAGGCAGTTTTGGGGGTGGAAGATAGGAAGGGTGGCCCACCATAAAATCCATCAGTGCCACCAAGTCAAGGTCTCTGGTTACTCCCACAAGAGAGACAAACATGCTGAAACCTGCATGGTTTCAGAGATGGCTGAGCTGTCTCCTGCTGGAGTCTCTCTGTGAGTTTAATGGTGAAGACAGAACACAAGGCTACGACTGACTCGTTCTAAAAAGCACAGTGAGCACACGGGATCTAGCATGGAACTGATCCAGTGTAGATTGTCCCATGCACACAGGTGGAAGTGCAAAAGCACAATGTACAACCCACACAGTTTCCTGCGTTTTTCAAGTACTGAAATGTCCCCTGGTGTAAAGCACAGACTCAATGGCAGAGTTACTACAACTAAACCACAGCTTCCTCCAGATTTACTACACCTCTCTGGCGTCGCTAACCACATTTTCAGTAGCAACTGCAGCACCTCCGTTTCCCACATGTACTCTACAACGCCGATAAGCTCGGTCTCTGTGCCCCTCTACACATCCCCCAAGCACAGGAATGACAATTCCCTAGGCCAGGAGATGTTTTAGCTGTATAAAGGTTTCCCATCCACCTCTCTCACCACCTCCTACCATCCTAAGAGACTACACACAGTTAAAAAGAGACTAGGCACAAAGGACACACCAAGGTATGGTTTATCAACAGGCAGCACGCCAACGCCGACAGATTGTTGGGAAGTCAGAGCTTACATTTAGTGTTTATTTTGTAATTCAATTGATTTAAAATGCCAATACACAAGTGAAACACGGAAATGTGGTTAAAATATTTGTTTACCAAAACCAAAGTCGCCGTGCACACAAACAGCAAGACAAGGGTATCTGACAAAACCGATGGGATTCCAGTGTCATTGCTCATAAAGAAGAGTTAAAGAGGCTGACAGTTTCATTTAGGATGAGGGGTTTTTTTGAGTTGTAGCTATTTTCACAACATTGCCCACATTGTAAGACCAAAACACCATAAAGGTGTCTGCTATACCTTACCATAAAAACGTTAAACAGCAAGACTTATCCTGTACTAACAATCCCTGACTTACAATTCAAGTTTTCTAGTCTTTCCATGGGTTTTTATCATGGTTAATCCTCTTAGCTACTCTTGCACAGCAGATTGTACATTTACTAAGGTTCTGATTATTTAAATCTGATTATTAAACTAGCTAACCTAATATCCCATCAGTTCTGCCGACTTACGTCGTCATCTGCACCTTAATTACATACAATTCTACCAGAATTAGAAAGGTGGCTTAGATATTTAGACCTATGAATAAAAGAACAGTTTTGTCTTAGAGGAAGAATGAACACAACGTTATTTTGGTTGACAGCCAGCAGCGTGCCCAAGTGTGACCAGCAGGACCAAGGAGGTGATTGTTGCCCTGTACTCGGTGCTGGTGAGGTCTCACCTCGAATATTGTGTCCAGTTCTGGGCTCCTCACTGCAAGAAGGACATTGAGATGCTGGAGAGGATCCAGAGATGGGCAACAAAGCTGGTTATGGGTCTCCAGCACGAGTCTGATGGGGAGGGGCTGAGGGAGCTGGGGATGTTCAGCCTGGAGAAGAGGAGGCTGAGGGGAGACATGATCATTCTCTGCAACTACCTGAACAAGTAATCAATGACATGACATGGCTTCAAGTTGCCCCATGGAATGTTGAGGTTGGAGCTGAGGCAGAACTGTTTCCCTGAGAGGGCTGTCAGCCCCTGTGCCAGGCTGCCCAGGGAGCTGGGGCAGTGCCCAGCCCTGGAGGGATCCCAAAGCCGTGGGGCTGAGGGCCAGGGGTTAGTGGTGGCTGTGGCAGGGTGAAGGCAAGGCTTGGACTCCACGATCTCAAAAGTATTTTCCAACTAAAACAACTCTATGAGTCTAAGATTTTCTATTTCAAACCTTTATCACTGTTTTTGGAGGGACGGGAGTGGCAGATCACCTACATATATGGCAGTCACAGCACCAGAGAGCAGAGGCACTACTAACGTGTCTCACATGGTTCAGGCATAACAGGGAACCAGTGGGTGACCTCACAAGAAATTATTCTTTAGAAACACACAGCAGTAGATGGAGATGGTGTTGATTCAAAAAGTGACTTGAACTTAGCAGCAACTTTAAATTATTAGTTGGGAGAACATCTGATTTGTAACCGTATTTAACAGTTCTCTAAACAGCTGCATCCCAAAAGCTGACAGAAATGCTGGTCTGCAGCCACTTCTATTATCAAAGCATAAGCTGTATTCTGTTAGGAAGGACACATCCCATGTTTCAGTGAAACACCTCTGAATTTACAGCAGTACAAATGAGAAAACAGGGCAAAAGCCTTCTAAAGTAAACAAGAGGCTGATTAAAAGGATTTTTACAGAGGAGGACAAGGGATTTTCACAAAGAATTAAACCCATTGGCTCAGGTATTGGGGAAGTACTCAGAAATGCTTGAAAAAGTGTACTTTTAAAATAGCATCTTATTACTATAGTTCCGATTCTGTTTATTGAGGAAGCAATTATGAAACTGGAATGACACATATCCAGCTGCATTAACCCAAGGACAGCAATGTTGGCTTTTGCTCAGCTCACACAACAAAAGACTACTTAAGTATTATTTAAGACCCGGATATTGAATCTGTCACTTTTATGCCCCAATTTTAGCACGCTCTGCCAAAGAATGTTTTCCAAAACCTCATGAAAGAAGGTCAAGGCCAGCTGCACAGAAGGACACAGAGGGGTTCCTTCGGGACAAGTCCTTCCCCTTACCATCTGCTGACACAGCTCCCACCAACGCTCCTGGGGTAGAGCAGACGCAGAAGTATCAGCCTGTTAATTCTGAATGTGTTTGCTTTTGTGGCTTGGTTTCACCTCAGACATGCCAGACATCTCATTACGAAATGCAGGCAGGTGACTAGTTCTGATGCAGTTACAAGGCAAACATTCCACAGGAGGAATGCTTCGAAACGCTCCATGGTTTAAAAGCTGCATCACTTAGTAGCATCCTTTCAAGACAACTATTTGAGCTGTAGACTCTCCACCATCCTTCATTCAGCACATTGTTTCACAGGACACTGGTAGCACACACAGGCTTCCACTGCCTGTCAGGGTACAGATCCAGACTGACAAAGGCAGCACAAAAATTGAGTATCTCCTCTTCTAAATACCCTTTCCATACCGAGGTATTGCAAGACCATGTCTTCACTCAGTCTCTTTCCTGCACAAATGCAACAGTGTGGTCTCAAAGACTGCCCAACATCAATCAATCAGTGAAAACCACCAACCCTCCCTGCACCAACAGCTCAGTACCCCCAGAACCCCTGAAACCCATGACAAAATACAGCCTGAAATCTCTGCCATCTATATTACTCCTTTACAGGTCCAATAAAAGTTGCCTGCTCCCTCAGCTGTTTGCTTTTTATGTCAGAAGTAAACAAACTCCAGGGTCCATTTTTATTGGACTGTTCAAAGAGAAAGTTCCAGAGGCTAAAATCAGAGGTACATCACATAATAACTATGGTGCAAGAAATACAGCTGAGTTTTGGGGAACAGTAAATTCTGTGTATGCTACTCACAGACTCCTTTCAGTGACATTCACACCAACGTTTATTCCCAGGCTACCATGTAAGACGCAGCCATTAGTAGCTGAGAACACAACACAGTATGTTGGGGGGTAGCAGGTGAGCATAAAGCCAAGTAAGCACAAATGAAAGTGAGAGGAATAAAAAAGGGTTAGGCTTGCAGCTGCATGTGCAACTTCAGTTCTTTTCTAGGTTTGTCCCTCCTTGGCTGTACAAACTCAGTTTTCCCTTATCATTGTTTATATACATGTGTGAAGGCAAATGTAATTTAAAGCCAACTCCATAACCTAGCTTGATCAAATAGACAAAGAGAAGCCAAATTAAACATGGGGCCACACAAGGTGCCCATTACCAAGTATAATAAAAGGTTAGCTAGAAAGCTCTTACTGGGAGACAAAACTACTTGCCAGTAGCTTAAGTTCTCTAGACACCTCTTACATATGCTACAGGGGGAACAGGCACGTTGCAGTATTTAACCACAAAGGTTTTTGGAAACACAGGCAGTGCCTACACTGGATGTATTTGCCCAGCAGTTCTTGCACCAGCAGCTTCCACAGGAGTATCCCATTGGGAGAGGAAGGGAGCAAAATCAGGGAAAGGGGCACAGGAGAATGAAGGCTCCTGAACAATTGCTCAGGCTCTGGCCAAATGAGCTCTAGTGATTACCAGTAGATTCCCTTGGGTGTGGGTCAACCACTCATTTGTGTAGTCTCTGACTTTCAGTTATAGCTATGGAACATATAGGGGTGGAGATAACGAAGCTGGAGATGCAAGGAAGTAAAGCTACCAGGGAAAACTGAGAAACCATGCGTGGGAATGGCTCAGCTTTTGGTAAATGTGGTTTTGGAAGATGGTAGATGAAATTGGCACATGAAGTAACTTGAAAACCTTGAGTAGGAACACAGTGAACCCTTCAGGGCAGATTTGTTACTACTGTCTTCTGCAACACCAAAATACCACACCACTTCCCAAAAATACAGGAGCAGCAAGCAGGCTGACATCAACACGAGTGGGAGTCCCACCTGCAGGGCTCCCTGTGTTCCACCTTAGTCAGATCCCTGAAAACATTACAACGTAGAAGTAGAGAGGATACACATACCAGTGGTGTGAACACAGAGCAGATGCTGTGCTCTCTTCCCACCAGGCTTGGATAGCTGGAGGACACGCTTACTCCTTTAGATGAGTCAGATTTTGCTCACTCAGTCAAAAAAAATGATCTCCACCTTCAGGTGAGGACTCAAAACTGCTACAGATAACGACGGAAAGTCTCGTTGTCTCTTACAAAACACATGTAGGATGAAAGGCATAAATGCATGAGCAGGTAAGGATTTCATCAACCAAAGGACAACAAGGTATTGATACCTCAGTAAGGCTGAGTTCCAGCAATGTTGGATAATGCAGTCAATGCCTCTCTGATTAGAAAGGCACAGTCTAAGAAAACGTTCTGTGGTAGAGCTCTTGCATTTCTGTTCAGTATGTTGCCAAATTTAACCTCATCAACCTGCTTGTTTGATATTAGACAAGTTCACAAAGTACACTACTAATGGCTGCATCCACCAAATAATGCACTAATTCCAGAAGCTGGCCACTGCCTTACACAGCACAGGGAGGATGGCAATGCTTCTGCACCACCTTTTCAGTGTCAGAGGACACTATGATTTGTGGCTATGAGGCTGCACAGAGTACTGCATGAAGGCTGAGCAGCAACATAACCAGCAGGCACTGCCACACAATCACAGCTGGAGAGTGGATGCCGTGAGCTGAAGCATATTCTGAGTACACACACACACCCCCCAGGGGAAACCTCGCACAGGACAGTTAGGACAGGTGAACAACTGCCTCTTTCAAGACACAGGTAAGTAGACAACACAGGTAACATCCCTGCCAAGGCAGGTCCCACCTAGATCAGGTCACACAGGAACATGTCCAGGTGGGTCTTGAAGCCCTCCAAGGAAGGAGCCTCCACACCCTCCCTGGGCAGCCTGGGCCAGGGCTCCCTCACTGAAACACTGAAAGAGTTTTTCCTCATGTTTCAATGGAACCTTTTGTGTTTCAGCTTCTTTCCATCACTCCTTGTCCTGTCATTGGATACAACAGAAAAAAAGGCTGCCCCAACCTGCTGACACCCACCATTTATATACTTATAAATGTTAATAAGATCCCCCCTCAGTCTCCTCTTCTCCAGACTAAACAGCCCCAGGTCCCGCAGCCTTTCCTCATCAGGAAGATGCTCCAGTCCCCTGATCATCTTGGTGGCCCTGTGCTGGCCTCTCTCCAACAGTTCCCTGTCCCTCTTGAGCTGAGGAGCCCAGAACTGGACACCGGATTAAATTAATGTTTGTTTTCTTCCCCAAGCTGAGCAGTCCTGTCTGTTTTCACTTGAGGCCGTAAGTGGCAAGTGAGCTCTCCCTGTCCTTGGAGATTCCAAAGGCCCTCTGTACTTATGGCTGATGGTGGTCCTTTGTTCCTAGGTGGCCCTAAACCAGGACACATTTGTCTAGAGGACCATGTAGGCTTGGTAAACATTCTGCTCATGAGCAAAACGTGATCATGGGTTGAGATGGGAAAAACACCAAAACCAAGAAACCCACACAAAACTTAGGAGACTTTAACCACATTTGTTCAGCTGAACACATGTGAATGATTCTGAGGCCAACCCTATATAATCTCTCTTTCCCAAAAGACATACCCCTTTGATTCAATGCATCTTAAGGACAGATTCATAAACAGCTTTTTTCTTTATAGGCTCACACTGCTGCTGCATCTCCCAGCTATGCCCCATCGTGTGAATATTCACTTTAACCTTACCCTTTCCTTGCATTCCTGTGGCCATCACTAGTCACTGTGAAGCTGCTGCAGCTCATACACCACGTGGGATTTTGTTATGGACACGGGAACGTTCTTCAGAGTAACCAGGTGCATAACTGTCTCTTATGTAGACAGGTGAGACACTTTTGAGGTAAGAATCATTCTTACAAAACAAGTGTTAACACGAAGTAGGAAGTCAAGACTACACAAAACTACAGTCAGGTTGTGTGGGTTTTTAAAGGTAACACTGATTAGACTGATTAATCACCCTCTGTGCTTCCAGAGAGTTGAGCCCCCGAGGCTAACAGTTAGAAGGAGAAACTTGAAGAAAGGGAGCGGATAGTTGGTGGCAGAGTTGGGACATTTCAATGCACAGGAAAGAGAGAACAGACACAGAGCTGAGAGATACATCATTCTCCACAGATTAAAGACCTCAGACAGTTAAAACTAGGAATAGGTGGAGATGCAAGATTAGTCTGCATCAGTAACATGTTTGCATTTTCAATTCAGCTGTTAGTTTAGAAGAGAGTCAAAGCAGCATAAACCACCAAATGGATATTCCAGCACAATTTAAGGACAATATATATACATATATACCAAATCTATATACAGCTCATGCCTGATAAGCTCCTCAGCGGATCATAGATCATATAATGGTAGGGCTGGAAGGGACCTTTAGAGATCATCCAGTCCAACCCCCCTGCAGAAGCGGGGTCACCTAGATCAGGTCACACAGAAACGTGTCCAGGTGGGTCTTGAAGCCCTCCAAGGAAGGAGCCTCCACACCCTCCCTGGGCAGCCTGGGCCAGAGCTCCCTCACGGAAACACTGACACAGTTTGTTCTTATGTTTAAGTGGAACTTTTTGTGTTCCAGCTTCATCCCATCACCCCTTGTACTGTTGCTGGCTACTATAGAAAAGAGGGATGTCCCAACCTCCTGACACCCAGCCTTCAGGTATTTATAAATGTTAATAAGATCTCCCCTCAGTCTCCTCCAGACTAAACAGCCCCAGGTCCTGCAGCCTTTCCTCATAAGGAAGATGCTCCGGTCCCCTGATCATCTTGGTGGCCCTGTGCTGGCCTCTCTCCAGCACTTCCCTGTCCCTCTGGAGCTGAGGAGCCCAGAACTGGACACAGGACTCCAGATGAGGCCTCAGCAGGGCAGAGCAGAGGGGGAGCAGAACCTCCCTTGACCTGCTGCCCACACTCTTCTTGATGCCTCCCAGGCTGCCATTGGCTTCTTGCCCACGAGGGCACATTGCTGGCTCATATTTAGCTTATTAGCAATCAGTTTATTAACTGATTTATTAACATTTCCATTGTCTCTCCATCCCCAGCTGAAGGCAACACCAACATTCTGCTGTTTTGCAACAGAAGGGACTGCAGTTTCATTCATGTTTCTGTGACAGTAGCTTCCAGCTCACTTTCCTCCTACACCTCCACCTCACCCTGGCAGCTGTTTGCATCCCTGGCCACCCTTCTATGGCACAGACACTGACCACTCTGACTTGTGGGGATCATGGAGCTTCTCTGATGTGAACAGTGGCAAAAATCAGATACCAAATTTCCCCAGCTGGGTCTGCCACGCAGCTTCACAAGCACTTAGGCTAGCCCAACAAGGAGAGTGCTATAAAAGCCCCTGAAGCTTACTGAGGCAGCAGCAGCGCTGCCAAATGTGAGAGTAAGACGGCTGTAGGACTCCCACCGAGAAGGGTGACTGCAGGAGTTCCAGCCTCCACCTGTTCACCACGCTGCTACGGCAGAGCCAGCTCAGCTGCTTGCAGAGCAGCTGCTGACCTGCTGCATCTTACAGCTTTGCATCTTAGTCAGTGCCCGTTCTCCCTAGTGCAGCGGACTGTGGCAGCTTCCACAGCTGCTCTGTGAGCAGCTGAGCCATCTCTGGAGGGAGGGTCTGCCATTCCCTCTAGCCATCTCCCAAGGAGCTCACCTCCCCTTTTACAACTCCCCAAATAAGCTGAGGAATAGCCTGCACATCCATTTCTCCAACTAAATGCGCTCTCGAGAAGTGTCTCAGGAGACACTTCTGCACCTTGCATGCAGAGGTGTTCACTGATACTCTGCTGATGTAAAAGCAATTCGAGGATTTGCAGTTCTCACTGGTGGTATCTAGCAAGCAAAAGCTAGCATAGACCTGTCCTGAGTTACTGTCCCTTAAAAAAACCCTAAGTATCACATAAAACCTTTCTACCAGTTACGATAACTTGCAGCTGATTTAACAAAAGGGGAGGGAAAAGCACCCTTAAATACAGGGAATGAAAAGTGTATATATGGTATGTCTGTATTCCTCTGTGTTTGTTTAAGAAACATCATAAATGGTCTTTAACTTCTGTTTCTAGGTTCACAGAACCACAGAATCTCAAGGGCTGGAAGGGACCTGGAAAGCTCATCCAGTGCAACCCCCCTGCCAGAGCAGCACCACCTAGAGCAGGGCACACAGGAACTCATCCAGCTGGGTTGGAATGTCTCCAGAGAAGGAGCCTCCACAGCCCATCTGGGCAGCCCCTGCCAGGGCTCCCTCACCTCAACAGGGAAGAAATTCTTCCTTGTGTTTCTTTGGAAACTCTTCTGTTTCAGCTTGTCCCTGTTTCCCCTTGTCCTATCACTGGCCATCCCTGAGCACAGCCTGGCTCCAGCCTCCTCACACCCACCCTTGATGGATTTATAAACACTAATAGGTTCACAGGAACTTTCTTAAATCACACCTTTAAGGTCACTTTTATACACTTTTGCAGAAACTGATGGGCCTGATTTTGCTTCTGTTGATAATTAGTGGAGAAAAGTGACAGGAATTACCAGGTTACATAAGGAAGATGGATTAAACAACATTTACACCAGAGTATACTTTGTAAAGACTCTAAATCAAAACTCTGGATGGCTCCAGATAGACTTACTAACTACCTCAGTAATGTAGTTGCAAACCAGGACGAGCAACAATAACATTTTTTCCCCAATTCACTTCCTTTTAGCTTTGGTTCATATATCTGCTTTGATATCTTATGTTTGTGCCTCAGACAAAATATCCTCTTCCTTCCAGCATCCCAGCCCCTGTGCACAACTTCCTCAGCCTTGGAGAAAGAGAGGATAGCATGCCCTGGAAAGTGTATATACCTACTACTCTGCCAAAGAGGAAAACCTCTCGAGACAAAATAACCCCACTGCAGGCCTCTGTCTGATTTTTGCTTGTCAACATTTCAACCTCTTCAACAAAATCTGACTGAACAGCATTCAGGTTTAACAGAACTTTCCATGCACTTCAATACCACATGCATCTATTCATCAAAATGCACTGCAACGTAGGGTTTTGATGTAGACAGATGAAATCTGGAGGGTGTTTCCACAGATGGTGGCGGCTCTGTTAACTCTAGTACTGAATTTCAAGCTTCTTCAGACAATCACCTTAAACCATCAAGCCCTCAGTGAAGTGTTTCACCATCTGCCTAGGATTTGAAATGTAGGACTGGGCCTAATTAGTAGCAAAAATAAACAAATAAGGAAGGAGCAATCCCAAACCAGGCTGTTCTGCCCCACACCACAAACCCACTGTCCTCATCACCTCAAGCCAATTTTCTCTGTATGCTCCAGCACAGCCGGCGAGTGCCAAAGCTCAGCTCTGGATTTCCAACACTCACCCAGGTTCTACAAGATCCCTGATACACGTGCTCACTGCAGACACACATTTACTCCCCGTTTGCTTCCTTCCTCAGCTTCCCTCTCCAAATGCCACTAGCTACTTCTGTTTTGATTAGGACTCAGCTTTCCTGGTCCCCAGTAGAAGTCAAAGACGACAAGCCTGCAATAATACGCTCTACATGGAGACTTCTGCACTTCAAACAAGCACTGGTATGTACTATTTAACAATGAGAAGCAATGTGATATTGACCCCACTTGCTTGCCCAGAACTTCCAGTTTCCCCAGGCAATTAAGAAGCTTTTTACAGGCTCATAACAATGCAGAAATGGCAAAGATGTGCTAGATGAATGGATGCATCCTTGCAAAAGCACGAGGTCACATGTGTAATAATATATGCCAGTCAGCATTCAGCGTGTCATGTCATGCCCAACTCGATCTTAGGATAAAGTAGTTAAACTGTGGCTAAAATACCAGGAATTTGAAGAACAGACACTTGATGGTCAGTCAAATTAAGGGAAAAGGTTTCTTTTCAGATGCTGCTTACATGTCTAGTTTTCCATTCATTCCTCTGTTCACAATCATACCTGAATAGTCTCAGTAATTTTCCCTCCTTCTTTTGTTACAGGTACAACAACAGGAGCAAAAATTACAACATCTATAGGACAGCACAGTGCAGGAGGACTCCACGAAAGAAAAAAGGCTCTCTTCCATCTCTACAAACCTTATATTGGCAGTAACTTGCAGCAACATTAAGAATTTTCAGATGAAAGTGAAAAATTTCAAACCAACCATGTTCCTTTCAAGGAGAAAACAAAACACACCAACCCCTGCGTGCTGCTCCTCCCTTCCTTCCTCTCACCACCTCATGAAAGACGATCCCAAAGGAGGATCAGGTTTAAGGTCCCAGTTCAGAAATCCTGTCGCAGTCCCTTAACATGGCAACAGCTCTGGACTTGAGAGCCAGGTCCTAACAAACATCTTCTAAATGGAACAACCCATCTCATCCTGAGAGACCACACTGCTCAGGAAGAGACTGGCAAATCACAACCCTTGATACTCACAACTGCGTTATTTCATTGCATCTGTTTACCTCCAGCACCCTTCCCTCCGTTACCATCTTTAACATGTGAGACTTACACCAAGCAAAAGAGAACAGACACGTTTCCAGCACATGCAAGTAAAACGAAGCCACAGCATTCAGCCTCACTGCCAGCATCCAAAAAAAGCTGCGAGTACCATTTTTCAGCACAGAAACAGATCCACAAGCCTCATCCTTTTCTCTGACCTGGGGAAAGCTCATGTGCACCACACAGGGTTCCACTCGCCTCACCTCTCCAGTCTGCTTTACCCTTTGACAAACAGATCTCCTCCTACAACTTCGGGAGAGCTGTTCACACGCAGCTATGTGCAGAATTCAGCTCCTAACAGACAAGCAAACTCTATTATTCATTCCATGCCGACTTACTGAAAGCCCAAATGACCATACTGAGACAAACTCACCCAGGTGAACATTCCTTGGATTTAACAGTGTTACAAAGGACCAACTGCTACTCTTCCTCTTTTTGTTTCCCATCTACAAGAAACCCAGTGGACAAGGCACGTTGCTGCACTGGGCATGGCTTGTCTTTGGAAAGCAAAATCGGGCTTTAGGACTTGTCATTTTGATACGACACTGACTCAAACACTTGACCCAAGCTTAGAAGGTGTATCAGGACAAAGCTGAAAAAGAGCAAGAGTGTAGATGTTTGTAAGGGCACCATATTTACACTGCACACACACACACACACGTGGCTGACGTGCTCCGACCTTAAATAATGCATCTAGCTCCAGGCACCTTATCACCAGAAGGGTAACAGCAACCTGAGCGTGGTTCAGAGCAGATCAATCAAAATGATCAATGCTGAAGGAAGGACTTGAAAGGCAGAGCTGAAAACTCCATAGCGTGGCTGTTTCATGAAGGGAACTTTCATTGGGTGAAGGGGAAGAGAAGTCCCAACAAAAGCATCATCCATCAGAAGTACATCAATATGCACAATTAGCAAAGGACTGACTGGAGGAAAAAACCCATCTGTGACTGTAATCTGCTCACAACCAAGGGGGGAACTCTGACAAGAGAGTAAAATTATCTATTGCAAGCTCAGAACTCTAGGTGTAATGAGACTCAACAGTTAATTTCCTCAACTATTACAGGAATTTTGACTCCACATCCAGTAAGTTTTTTACCCACAGCCAGATCTCATCAACTGAGCACAACCTCACCATGAAAAGGTAAAGGAAGGAAAGATGTTGTTGCAGGGTTCAAGCTTGCATTGACAGGAGCTGGACTGTGTAAGAGAGAAGCTTCTTTCTTCTGCCTGGACTGTACAAAACGATACTGGTAGCTACACAGATTGCAGAAGGCCTGAACTCATGCAACACTATGCACACACAAACCCACGATGAAGCGTGTTCAAGGCATTTTTGAACAGCAATATGTTGTTCCAACACATTCATAAGATAACACCTTTGCCTTGAAAAGGCCTTTTCTGGTGACTAAATTTCTCAGATTAATGAAACTAACAGGAAGAGGGGCTCAACCACCTTTCAGGCAACGGGCTCTGTTGTACAAGCAGCACTGCTGAGCAACATCACTCATTTAAAGGCATTGTTGTGCGCTGGCTACTACTGTTACCACGGGTCAGTTAGCCAGCTAACATGGAAGCACTGTGTACAGCAATAGAAATGACCTGAAATGTACTCTGAAACAAAACAGATGCTGCTGCTGCACGTGAAACGGAGACAAACTGCTTTTGACTGATAGAAGATTCACATTACTTTATGTATATCCTAGATTTCATCAGAAAGGAAAAGGTGACAAATGTGTTTTGTCATAAGAGCCATGCATTGCATACACACACACACACACGTATATATACATATATAAGCAATATCTTCACTCAGAAAGACACATCTCTCAGTAATACTCCAAATGACCCAGGCACAGGGTTCCCATGCGATGACACACACTCTTTTTCACTGCATTTCACACTGTGATAGGTCTTAGAAACCCAAAGACACTGATAAACTGTAGATGATTAAAGCATAAACAAAGATGTCTCACATTTCCTTCTTGTTCCCTCCTTTAGGGCTCACAACTTCATGCTTCCCACATGCTTGTTGATTATTCTCCATTACTGCTTTCCATGTTTGGAACAGCACACCTTATTCACATTTAAATGCATTGCACTGTTGTGCAGTTGGATGCACTTGGATTTTATTTCCACAGCTCTAAGGATATCTTTGTTCCTAAATGCATTTGTTTTTTTAATTAACAACGCTGCCATTCTTCATAAGTTTCTATTATTTGGGAAGCAAAAAGAATGACACAGAATGACAGAAAATCGGATGGAAAAAAAGGCATTTTATCCTTGAAGTAAATTCACAGAGCTGTAAAGAGCAGTTTCACCAACTGAAAAGGTAGAAAGGAGGGAAGAAAAGAGGGGAAACCAGGAGGAAGGGTGCTCCTCCTTTGATAAGCACTGCATTCATTCAGCAGCAAGGGGCATGGGGGAGGGGGAGAGAGCACCTCCCGTGCCAGTACAAAGCAGTGAGTGTAAGAATTTGGTACATTCTCTGTCGGATTCTAGGCTTTGTGGATAATTCCAAATGCAAGCAGGTAAGACTGATATTCAGGCCCTGAGGGCCAGGGTAAGACAGTAGGATCAGAAATGCACCCCAGCAAGGAGCAACGGCAACAGCAGCAGCATTCCTCCCATGTTTCGGTCACCTTCTAATTAACCTAATGAAAGGTGTATTGTTTAAAGAAGCCTGATGAGAATTACCACAGATATGGCCAAGCCATCACAGGGAACAGTGAAAGGGAATCACTGCATAATCGTGGAACACCCCCCTGCCCCGTCACTGCCAACGTCACAGAAAATGGCCAACCACGTAAAAAGTTAAGATGCCTTTCTGCCTTCCTAACATGGCCCTAGCCAGACCCAAAATGGTCTCTCTAGTTGATAGCGCTCTTCTGATCCCAGAGAAGACGTCGTTGCAACTGCAGACTAACAGAAGGGCTCCTGCTTCACAAACCACACCACAGAGCTTGGGAATAGCTCCCTCAGCTTTGTCATTTTGTCCGTGTCTGACATCTGGGGCTCCCGTGCGTGAAGGCGTTCATGCCAGCTCCCACGTCCAGGCTGCTCTGCTTAAAGCTAAACCCGAGGGCCACACGGCCCTCCTCTCCCCAGCAGCACGACAGAATTGGTCCCAGTTCCTTCACCTTTACCAGGTTTGGGGTTTGTTTTTTTTGTCTAGGAAGGAGTATTTTAAAACCAACCAAGCAAACCACACACACGCTTCAGAGTATCACCACAGGGATGCTCCCAGGTCCCAATTACTGCAGAATAACTCTGTAATTATGTCTTCATTTCACTAACTAATCTCAGATGAGCTTTTAAAAAGCAAGAAAAACGTTTGGAGTCGTATTCAAACGTTATCTGGATGAAACCCGACATTTATTTATCCTTTTCCAAGCTTAATCCAGTTTAATTGAAAACCTTTTTTTTCCCCTCCCCTTTTCCAAAAGAAAGGCACATCAGCTCACAATCAGTCTGGTGACAAAAGATAAACCTTGTTAAAAACATAAGCGTGGCATTTGAAAACAAACAAAAAGCACGGGAGCAATTCCTAACCAAGCAGGACCGTGTGAAGAAACACCACCAGTCCTTCGCTCAAACCTCCAGCCACAGAGACTAAGCGCAATCTAAAGACCTTATTTACTCAAATCGTACACCGCCAACAAAACCACTATCCGAGGCAACGCTTTTAATTACAGATGTACCTAAAGACCTAGGAAAAAAAAACCCAAGCTTACTTCTCTTCGCGTGAAACCGGAGCCCCACTGAGCTCAGCCAAATGTGGCTGCCTGAGATGGAAGGCAGGGGAAAAAAAATGAGTCTTACTTGGTGTACAAAGACATCAACTGGAGACTCCAAGGGGCTTCCCTCTCGGTTGCTCATGGAGATATACCCGAATCCTATTCTCACATTAAACCATTTGCAATGGCCGGTTCCGTGCAAAACCTGGGATTCCTCCTCTTCCTCCTGCTCCGGCAACTTCCCGGGCTTGTCTCCACGTTTACTCGCCCCTGCTGAGGAAGAGGGAAAGGCGTGGGGGGGCGGGATGGGGGGTTGGGAGTGGTGCGGGGAGAGAGGGGGGTGGAAAAAGAAGGAAGGTGGGGGACAAGATGCAAAGGATAGAGTTAAATTCTGGTAACAGAATTGGCGCTGTATGAAGGGGTCACTACAGAAGGAACGAGGGGGAAACGACAACAAAAAAAATCGAACAGAACAAGAATGCAAACGCAAACGGACGAAAGATATTTTTTTTCCGTTAAGCCCTAAAACAAGCAACTTCTCCCCAAAATGCGTGAATAAAAAAGGGCAATGAAAATGCCCGGAGGTTAGAGGGAGGAAGCACCGCGGCACGGAGCCTCTCCCCCGCCCTCTGTGCCTGGGCAGCCCACGTTGCTGTACATACGTGCATTTTTCCATTTAACTCCATCTTTCAGCCACATTACAGCCCGGAACGCGATACTTTACTTGAATATTGCTGGTTTAAGACCGATCCCATTTCTCAACAGAAAACTCTCAGCCCAATTAGTCTCTCCTCGCAAGGCGCAGGACCCGAGGGAGGGGGGAGAGGCCGGTCAGGGAAGGGGTGCAGGAGAGAGAATAAGCCAAATTGGGTAGATTGCACAACTAGTTACTGCACATGCGGCGCCGAAACCACTATTTTGCACCGTGTCTCCATCTCTCCTTGGAATAAACTTTCGATTAAAGTTGGGACAGGTGTACGGCCGTTTTCTCTCATCCCACCACGGCAACTGTGCTTAATCAAACAGGAACAATTCAAACAATAGCCCCCTGAAAGCTTTTCAAGTTGTGAATCGGTGTGGGCGGTACGGAACAGTTTCTTAGCTGGGTAACAATGGGTTAGGAGAAAGCCCCCTTGCGCGAGCTGCTAAAAAAGGGTAATGCATAGTTGGGTTAAAGGGGGAGGGGGGGAAAGGGGGGGGGTTAGAGAGAACGAACGAGCGAGTGAAAATCATAGTAAAACAATAGAAAAAAAGAAAATTAACCTTCGGCCATGTTGCCCCACGGGCCCTCTGCTCCAAACTCGTGAGATGAAAACTTTCCCTGCGGATCGAAGTGCTCTTCTGCATGGATCTCACTGAAAACAAAGACAGACAGGCAACTGGTTATAAAATACAGCACCACAGAATCACAGCATGGTAGGTGCTGGAAGGGACCTTTAGAGACCATCCAGTCCAACCCCCTGACAAAGCAGGTCCCACCTAGATCAGGTCACACAGGAATGTGTCCAGGTGGGTTTGGGAACCTCCAGAGAAGGAGCCTCCACACCCTCCCTGGGCAGCCTGGGCCAGGGCTCCCTCACCTCAGCACTGACACAGTTTTTGCTTATGTTTCAATGGAACTGTTTGTGTTCCAGCTTCATCCCATCATCCCTTGTCCTGTCAGTGGATACAACAGAAAAAAGTGCTGCCCCAACCTCCTGACATTGAGATATTTGTCAATATTAATGAGATCTCCCCTCAGTCTCCTCTTCTCCAGACTAAACAGCCCCAGGTCCCGCAGCCTTTCCTCGTATGAAAGATGCTCCAGTCCCCTGATCATCTTGGTGGCCCTGTGCCGGCCTCTCTCCAGCACTTCCCTGTCCCTCTGGAGCTGGGAGCTGACAGCTCAGGTTTTCTGTGTCAGGAAGGCTCAGAACCAGCAGGCACGGTGTCTGCTGGTGAAACAGCAGCGGCTCCTGCGTCCTTCTTGATGAAGGCCGAGCTACATTTGAGAATCTCTTTCCCAGTCCCTCGGCAGGTGCTCCCTTGCCGCCCCGGCGCCAAAAGCCCACCCGGTGCGTGCGGCCGGGAGCCCGTACCCGGGGCCGCCATCCCAGCTCCCCTCACAGCCGCACGGGCGGCCCCGGCAGAGGGCGACAGCCAGCCAGGCATCCATCCCGCCGCAGCGAGGCACCCAGCGCCGCACGGCCGCGGGGCCACGGCAGCAGGCGAGGCGATCCCAGCGCTGGCCTCTCCTCACACTGAGGCGATCGCCAGCGCCGGCCTCTCCTCACACTGAGGCGATCGCCAGCGCCAGCCTCTCCTCACACTGAGGCGATCAGCAGCCTCCTCACACTGAGGCGGTTCCCAGCGCCGGCCTCTCCTCACACTGAGGCGATCGCCAGCGCCGGCCTCTCCTCACACTGAGGCAATCAGCAGCCTCCTCACACTGAGGCGATCCCAGCGCCAGCCTCCTCATCCTGAGGCAATTCCAGCGCCAGCCTCCTCATCCTGAGGCGATTGCCTAGCCTCCTCACACTGAGGAGGTCACCAGCCTCCTCATCCTGAGGCGATCCCAGTACCAGCCTCCTCATCCTGAGGCGATCCCAGCGCCAGCCTCCTCATCCTGAGGCGATCACCAGCGCCAGCCTCCTCATCCTGAGGCAATTCCAGTACCAGCCTCCTCATCCTGAGGCGATCCCAGTACCAGCCTCGTCATCCTGAGGCGATCACCAGCACCAGCCTCCTCATCCTGAGGCAATCACCAGCACCAGCCTGCTCACACTGAGGCGATTGCCAGCGCCAGCCTTGCTCCTCACCCTGTGGCAGCTTCAATTCACCCTTGGATGGCTTCACCTGTATCGAGGCCATAAAGAAGAGACATGCAGAGTGGAGATACTGGCCCCAGATATAACCGTGTTCTAATGGACGTGCTGCTTTCAGCTAGGTGCAGTTAAACACTAGCTGTGTGTCCCCAGGGGTGTGAAGAAGAGTCCAAAGACCTGCCTATGTATAAACAGACACAAGCACGAGATACAGAATCAGCTGGGAGTTTATGCTCTTGATATCTCAGCATATATGGCTGACAAACATACACAAAGGGGGAAAAACCATCTCAGGATGTTCAGTGCCTACATTAAGGACACCCTAAATGTACACATTGACTGCACGTTTGAAAACACCATTATTGATGGAGGAAATGTTAAGTTTACCCTCCAAATCTGAAGGAATTCCCCCTGGAGCTGGCCCAGGGGGAATCTCTGTACCTTCTCAGTCTGCTGGGGGACACACACACATCCAATTGCATTTGGCAGGAGAATGCTGACCTGACCAGACTGCAGACTTCAGCCTTCTTCCAGAGAGGCTCTTTTCCTCTTGTAGAAAGAGACTGCAGCACAGGCAGAATTAACTGGCATGCTCTGCCAAACGGGCCTTTGGGGCTGCATCTGTTACAGCATCCTCAGGAGACCTCTCCTGGCTACACTGACCATCTCTCAGCAGCATGAGCCTGCGGCTGCATTTGGCAGTGTCAGGAGTGCTGTCTGTCTGAAATACCAGAGGGGAATTTTACAAGCACCTGCTTTTTTGACAGCCATCACAGTGCAGCCTGTCTTCTCCCAGGAGGGGCCACCCTGGGAGACACCTGAGACAGCTCACCCACATCCCACTCGGTGGCAGCAGCAGAACCTTGCAGCCACACACTTGGTCTCCTTCCTCAAACAGTCCTTATAGAGTCAGGGAACCCGGCCCTGCCGCTCCCCAGGGCTGCAGAGCAGACACAGCACACCTCTGGGGAGCCTGGCACTTGGTGCCCAGCCATTCCCCAGTGGGCTCCAGCGCAAGCACAGCCTGGCACAGCTCTGCCTGCAGCCCGGCTCACACAGGCACCGCACCCTGGGCACCCAGAGCTGTGTCCCAGCCGGGCCCAGTCCTGGCCAGCCACACATGCTGGGCCACGGGTGCAAAGCACACAGCTGTGACCTGTGCTGGTCACAGAATGGTAGGGGCTGGAAGGGACCTTTAGAGATTATCCTGTCCAATCCTCTGCCAAAGCGGGTCCCATCTAGATCAGGTCACACAGGAACGTGTCCAGGCGGGTTGAGAAACCTTCAGAGAAGGAGCCTCCACACCCTCCCTGGGCAGCCTGGGCCAGGGCTCCCTCATCCTTACAGTAAAGAAGTTTTTCCTTAAGTTTTTGTGTTCCAGCTTTTGTCTATTTCCCCTTGTCCTGTCACTGGATACAACAGAAAAAAGTGTCACCCGTCCCCTTGACATCCACCTTTCAAATACTTGTATTAATGAGATCCCCCCTGAGTCTCCTCCAAGATGAACAGCCCCAGGTTCCACAGCCTTTCCTCAGAAGGAAGATGCTCCAGTCCCCTGACCATTTGGTGGCCCTATGCTGGCCTCTCTCCAGTAGTTCCCCGTCCCTCTTGAGCTGAGGAGCCCAGAACTGGACACAGGACTCTTAAATGAGGCCTCACCAGGGCAGAGGAGGGGGGAAGGAGAATCCCCCTTGAGGTTGGGGCAGAAGTATGCCAAAGACCTGTCTACAGGCACTGGAAGTCATCAGTCTGCAGAAAGCATCAGGTCAGAAGCAGCAGCCCTGTCTCTGCAGTGGAGAGGTAAGCACTGCCCACACACCTCTAATTCAGCCAGTGCAAGTCCCACCAACTCCCCAGTTCATATCCAGTGACCCCTTTTACCACGTTTCCTCCCCATCTTTAGTTCTTCACACCTTAACCTTCACTTCCATCCTGATTTTGCTCCTGATAGTCCCATTTAGCTTTCACATGGTGATATGCATGAACTGCTTCAGAGGTCACAGCTGGCTACTCAAGGAAAGAAGGATTTTTATACCAATAAACTTGAACCAGGTGTGTTTCAAGCCTTTACGTGTAAACCTGTCCCTGTGGAACGGTTTTTGCTTTAACTCAATGAGAGTCTACTTTAGGAAAACAATTCCAAGCTAAGTGAAAATGGATTTACATGCCTCACACAAACTGTAGTCCTCGACAGTGTAAGAAAATCCACAAGCTTAAGCAAACTCACCACCTGCTGCCACAGAAGGGAACACGGTGGTACTCTGTTCCCAATGCAGCAGCCGGATGCTTCCACCACAGCCATTAGTGTGCACACAGCCTCACAATTCATTTCCAGTACTAACTCCACCTTCAATTCGTACCCTTCTTCCACTTACAGTCTCAGCCATCATCTGTAATTCAAGAATACCTTGCAGGTCTGTGAGAGCTCCCACGTGACCCTGTTACACGGGCAAGATCACACGTGTGAAAAGGGCACGTCGCAACATCACGACTTCTGTTCTTCCCTGGCCTGCTGAGAGCAGGCTAGCACAGCTCTACAGGTACAGCTTCATCTGGCCTAGCATCTCATGCTGCAAAAGGGAAATCAGGTTAAACAAGGCACTCGGGGATGCATCAGCAGAGAGAACCAGGAGAAAGGAGCGTGTGCTGTGGCCAGGCTGACTACACAGACATGTGGTGGGTCAGCCTGGGTAGAGGAAGCTGTCCTACTAACACAGTACATGCAGCATCTTTCAGAAGAAGCCACTCATGTAGTGCCTTAGCTACCAGTGACTGCAGTGAAGTGAATTGGGTTACAAAGCCAGGATTCAATACATTGCACAGCATCACTTTGTTATGTGACTACCTGTACCGAGCTTGCCTGGTGGAAGGCTGGAATAGAAAGGGAGTATGACTGCCAGCATAAGAAAGAAGCACTAATCAGCTGCCATCCCTTTGTTTTTCACCAATGAGGTAATCAACGTGCACACCTCATTCTGAATTGGTCTCTCACTAAGTCAGTTTCCTTTTGATACCCACTTTCTTCAACACAGTTGAGGCAAACTTTCATAAATCTGGGTATACATTTCTGCATATGCTACATGTGTGTACAACACAGAACCTCAGGGGCTGGAAGGGACCTTGAAAGCTCATCCAGTTCAACCCCCTGCCAGAGCAGGACCTCCTAGAGTAGGTCACATAGAAACATGTATGTATACAACAGATTTCATGCATTTTTTTAGCTCTTCATAATCAAAATCCCTCTTCTACAAAATGCATCTTAACCAGTGTAAAGACTGTTATTATTCTGCCAAATTCAAAAGCTTTCCAGTTCGACTCATCCGTGTTTTATGCAAGAATTAAGCAAGAAATGTGGTTCATTAAGAAAAATGAGATGAAACACCTTGGATATGTTGCAATATACTTAAGATTTTATGGGTAACTTATCACCTGAAGTGTCTCACAGACATTCACATTCACCTGGCAGCTGGGAACCACTTCAATCACCACTTACAAAGGAAACCAACATGCTGCTTTGCTGGCTTCTTTTTCAAATTAGCAACTAGAAACAGATGAGAAGCACAAACCCCAAGAGTCCCTCCAACAAAAAAGGCCACCAACAATCCAGATTTCTGAAACCCTCTGAACTCGACTGCATTACTACAAGAGGTATTTTCTGAGGAGTTCTTGTTCTGAAAAGAAGGGGGGCGGTGCAGGCTAAACCCTAGAAAGCAAAGCGGAAGAAATCATCCCTTTATGGCAGTTTGTGGTGAGGGAGTGACTCAGCTAAGGAAAACTGCAGAGCCCATTTGGAGACACTGATTCCGAGAGCAGTAAGGGCTGCAGGCAGAAATCTGATGCAGCTGCACCGCCAGAAATTTCAACCTTCACAAGCACGTAAGCACCAAGATAATAATTTGCAGTAACCCTATAGGTTCTGTCTATCCTTGCAGCAATTTTTTGGTGTGAAAAGAACACGTGAGGGAAGTGAGGATATATTCTCTACCTATTTCTCATACCGACCAAGCAAAAAACACAGGGTTTCATCATAAAAAGTCAAATGTCATTTCTAAGGTGTTTAAAATTTGTATTATAACTGCTCTGAATTTTGAATTAGCCCTTCTACAGACTCAGCAAGCAGTCGGCTCTGCCCTGCAAGCTACTGTATGCAAAACTTGGGGAGGCAGTTCTTTGTGCATTTAGGACTAGTGCAAGAGTGACCAAGGGATGAAAAACCTCCAGCACCCTACTCTCCACTGGAGTGGTTTTTTTACCTGTAGATCTTACAAGCTACTTTTAAAGAGTAGGAAAAAGACAGTTAAGAAAAACAGCCTTGTGGAAGGGATTTTGAATCACCAAACATCACGAAACAAGAGGCTACACACATCCAACAAAAATCCCGGGGAGCAGGTCTTACGGATTAAAAACTGCACGTGTGCATCACTGCCCTCTAGTAATTGCAACAGCCGAGAATCACAGTCGCTACTGCACTTACAAGCAGCAGTGATTGTGAGTATTGTACGGACTGAGAAGGAACCTAATTCTGCACTGAAGAGTTTACGGTGTAAATAGAGCAGAGGGAAGGCACAGAGAAAGGGCTCAGGCAAACAAGAGAGGTATCTCAAGCCATGCCAGGCACACTATCGTTGTAGCTGCCTAACTCTTTTCCTTCATTAATAAACAAGCCCTGTGTTCCTCCACAATGATTCACTGTTCCCACAAGCGGGGAAGCCAAAGCCTTTCTGTCAACTGGCCCCACCGATTTCTTTCACCCCGGAGGGCGCCCACACACGAGAATCACAAAATGGCTGATCAGAAGCCGCCTCACTTCATGGCCACAACTCAAGCGGGGACCAGCTCTCCAAGACACAGCAGCCTTCAGGGCCAGCCCTGCCCCTCGGAACACTCCCCGTTCCCCCACAGCGGGGGCAGTCCCGGGGCCACGGGCCACAGCGGGTTGAGGCAGAGCCGCCGCAGATGCAGGCCGCAGCCGTCATGGCCGTCGTGGCAGGCCTCCCGGCCAGCAGGCCTTCTCCAGCCACACCAGCCAAAGGGCAGGAAGGAAACAAAGCGGTGTCTGCGTCCCTGGGAATGGTCCGTGGGCTGCTGCAGCACACAACAGCTCTTTTCCCTTCCCTTCTTTCCCTTCCATGAAGGAGGAAGAAATGAAGGGGATCATTTTGCCCGATTTCCCCTCAGGTACAAGTAAGGGCTAAAAGTCTCATGAAGAAGGTTTTAGCATTTAAAGAAATAGCTGAGAAAGTTGTAATGTTGCAAGGGAGCTTAAACCTCATATCCCTCAATGTCAAAGGAACAATAATAATGTGTGGAGGTCAGACTGAGACAGATCATAGAACGGTAGGGTTGGAAGGGACCTTTAGAGACCATCTAGTCCAACCCCCCAGGTCAATCTGCTGCCTGCAGATGGTTGTCCTGCTTGAGTTTTGCTGTATTTTATAGTACTTTAACTATTTGCCCTGCCTATAGGTGAAGTACCATAATCCATACACTGCTGGGCAGAGTCTGACCCGTGAGATATCCCTGTTTGTTTTCTTTCCTGCTAGGTGGGCTTGCATGTTGAAACACTAGTCTGGCTTCTGCATGTGATACTGAAACCACTTTTATTTGTGCTTTAAACAGGCAAGACAAAAAAGTGATTGCCTACACAGATCCTTAATAATTGTCACATGTATAGTTTTCACACGTGGAAAGGTGTCTCTTCCGAGATAACACCGTCTTTGAAACCAGTTGTGCAGATGAAAGGTTAAGTCCTCATTCTTCTAAAAGCATATACTAACGAATTTTGAGCTAAGGCAAGAACAAACAGGCAGCGCCATGTTTTCTTGTAAATCAATTTATAACCTAGGAAAGCACATTCCTCGGTGACAAGTTTGCATTGGGAAGGAATTCACACTTACAGCTGTAACGAAAAGAAGTGCTTGCAGAAGTTTTTAAGCATCGCAGTCAAGAGATTTTTCTCCTCACGTCCTGAGAGCACCTGTATTCTCCAGTGAGAGCAAAGGGTCCCCAGAAGATCACAAGCAAGATTCGGGTTACAAAAAGCAACAGAAAGTGTTGTGGGAGAAACAGAGTGAATTAAGCGCATACAGACTGTACTATCAGATCCTACATTACTGCGCTGAAAACGGTTGCACAAATGCATCTAGTATACAAAGCACAGAGTGTATTTATGCTGAACAGGCATCGTGATCCTCCAACACCAAGAAAATTCGTCTGTGTTAATGTCCTCAAGTAATATAAATTGCTTGCGTCAACAAACACAGAACAATTAGCTTGTTACCCTTAAACCGAGTTTAAAATAAGCAAATTGTTTGATGACTTTGATGTTTTCCACCCAAAATGTGCTGGCTAATTTTTCCATTCCAGTTCCCATTCCAATCTTTTAACTGCCTTAATCTCCTGCCCTCAGATGTTGACCTCCTAAGAACAGAGGTCATAGGTTAGCACAGACAGACCTCAAAAGATCTGGACTATCAATTCATGCCTGAAAGATTTCTCTTCCACAAAAGAACGACTAAAAAAGCAAATTCCAAAATCCAGCTCCACAGGCTGTGTAAAATAGAAACTTGTTGATGTGTTACTTTCAGAAATATTCTTAGAAGGTTGTATCTGAACAATATGAATTGATTTCTGCAGGACACAAAACTGACTAAAACCAGTGGCATCGACACGATGACCGAACCTCAAAGCTAAAACAGGAAAGCTCTAGACATGAGAGGATGAAGAGTGAGCATCTTTAACCGCAGACGTGTGAGTGTTTTAAATGTTTCTAATCTCTATGTCTCAAAAGAGTATTTTTCCCAAGTCAGGCATTTTTAAACACCATTTTTGTTTTCCTGTAAGCGTGCAAGTCTGAGCTCAGCTAACCTGGAAAATGAGGCAGCACCAGTTTATACAGACTTTACTGATTGTTAGTGAGACTACCACCTCGTTTTCCTGCCATCATCAGCCATACAGCAGATTCCTTGCTGCTTGTCTGATCAATGAACACTAAGCTCTCGTTAAAAAAACCTACCAGATGTTTCTTTTCTAAAGCATAAATGAAATGTATAGATTGTAAAAGTGAGTTAGAAATACAGAGAAACAACAAGAACAAAATGTTAGAGAGAATAACTTCTGAGCTCCAAGTAAAATGTGCACAATGTATGTAAGTACAAACATCCTAAAAGTGGAGTAACAATACCCCCACAGTTAACAACATAAAGTCGCGTTGAACTGTTTAACAAAGCAAGTTAGAACGCTCTGTGGAGTCTCTTTTTTTGACTTAGGAAACTGAAGTGCTCAGCACACTTGAAGTGATTATTAAAAGGAGATGCAGGCATGTTACGATGTGAGCAGCAAACCAGGGTTCCCCAAAAATAAGTCAAAGCACAACTGCATGGAAAGATACGCCCCATCAGCAGGAAATTAAACGTTTCTCATACACTCACTGGAACGTTTCACAACAAACAACTTGGGAAAAGGGGTATAAAGAAAACGAAACCTTTAAAAAGGTAAAGAGCCAGGCTTACATCTGAGCTACACACAGTTTCTAATCCTGTTGCCAACTAGGGAGGATTCCCTCCTGTTAATGGAAGAAGTAACACTGGGTAACTACAGAACAACTCATCTCAGGATGCACAGACTGAAACACTCTATTGTGTTGTTTCACATCATCAGTTCAGCACAGCAAAAATGCAGAGGTGCTAATTTTAAACATCAGCAAATCTGGAACTGAATCTGAAACACTGAACCATCTCAGCTTTTCTTGTCTGTCAAAAGATAAGGCATTTCTCACTAAAGAAATAAAAGCATTCTGGCTGATGCAAAGGCTGTTGTAACCGTCCCTGCAGACAATGGAATAAGAGCAGTCTGTAGTTTGCTATTGTTTTCAGAGCTGTCTGAAGTAAATTGCATGCTTCGCATTTAAAATGTCCAACAGCTAAAAGAGTAAAAACTCCAAGTAACTTCTAGGCTACAGAAAGCTATTCAGCACAAGACCAGCACAATTTAGACCTGGTTTTGTCCTTTCAGCTATTCATTGTAAAAACACTAGTGCCAGGAGACTCAACACCAACATGGTTATAAATGAATGGAGATCAAAGGAAAGAAATTGTTTGGCTCACTCCCATATTTCATAGTGACCCTTCACAACTCCTTCCTCTTCACCTGTTCCCCTGGTCTGTTACTGAGCAAACCCAGGTCCCTCTGCTCCATCAGTGACGCTGGCCTCGGCTCCCTGTTTCTCCAGCTCGGCCGTGACCACCTTTGTTCTCTCTTGCACACGTATGTGCAACTTCTCCTGTGAAATCAGTCTCTTCATCCTCATCTTACAGTGTCCCAGCACAGCTTAAAGGACAAACATGTCCAAATCCCCAAGCCCAGCTGCTTGTAGGAGGAGGTTTCAGGCTAATTTCTACTCATTACTTACAAACTCAGCACTCAAAAGACAAGGAAATAGTCTGCACTGTAGTAACAGCCTGTGAACCAACACATGAGTTCTCCTCTATGGCATTTTATCTCTTGCTGCACAGAATAGAAGACAGTTATTGTATATTTCTTCAACTTACTCAATTCAGTGCTCGAGCCCCCAGCTAAACCCCGAGCACAACACAGCAGTACTGACTTTGAGGCTCTCACTACAATCTTGTCATGCATGGCCCACGTTCATTACTTTGCACGGGCTCTATGAAATGGTGTGGTTTCACTGGCCCCAATGAAATGCACAAGACTCTAGAGCAGCAGGAAAATAAACCAAAAGTCAAAATAATCTTCCAGAGGAGCCTTATTCTAGGTGCCCAGTTTGAAACAGTAAAGTCCACAGAGCACTGTAGTGTTTTATAGGATCTGATACGTTTAGGGCAAAGCTCAAACTGAGCAACTGTTACATTTGGGAGCATGTGGCTGTTCTGCAAAACAAACTCCAGATGTATCACGTGTGTCTCCCAGTAAACAAGGAACACACAGTAAGCTCACTCCTGCAGAAAGCCCCATTTCAGACCAACCACCCCAGATCCACTGGCTGATCCCCAGCCTTCCCAGGGCTGTCAGGCAGGAGCTGACATCCCACCTCTTCAGCTCCTCCTGCATTAGCTCTTGCCCTGCAGCCAAAGCAGAGGAAACTGTGTTTCGACCCCTGTTTGTGCCCTGGGGGGATTCAGGCTTTTCTTCCCTCCTTGAAGACTGCCTTAACTAACAGCTTCTGAGGTGATCCTTTGGAGCCTGGGGAAAACCAGGTGGTTCTCCTATTGACACCATTTTCAGTGCTCTGTTCTCCCCTCCCCAAGTCCCTCCCTTCCCTCTCCTTAATTTCCCCTCTGTTTGTGTTTTTCTGTATTCCTGCTCCATCCTAATCTTCTCTCTATCCGTTGTCCTTCCTGTGACTCTGCCAGTGGGATCAGGGACATCACAGGAGCATTTCTATTTCAGCTTCACCGTCTCTTCTCTGAACAGCTTCCCAGAACCAGAGGAAACGACTGCAAAGTCCCACTCAGCCCTGCTACGTCTGGATGGAGGCTGTGCCACTGCTGTGCAGGGCTGACTTAAACTGGTGCTTCCCTCCCCCCCCCCAAATAAACCTACCTTTCCTGAGGCAAATAAGCTCTTAAACCCACGATTTCTTTCAAGACATAGCCTATGTCTTATTACCTGCATCAACAGCAGCCCGTAGGTGTATTCAGGGGGGTGTGCACGGTGGGAAGAGCAGTAGCATGCCTGCACCCCCACCACGGGGATGACTACCTCCATGACACATTCCTCTTACATAATGAGCTTCTTGACAAAATGAGACGCTGAAGTAAACTCACATTTTCCAATGATTCATATTTCAGTAGGTTTGATCTTCAAGTGTCAAGGACAGAAACATGAAGCCGCAGCTAATAAAAGAAACAGCTGGAATGATATTACTGTACAGACTTTACTCATTTGAAGTTAAAGGGCTCCAGAACTTTTATTCCTTCTGAAGAGCTTCACATGCATCAACAGCGATAAATCAGAGAGGCAACGCTGTGGGAATACCTGATTTAGCAGCTATGTTGTAATTCAGTTTTCTCCCACTTTCAAGTTGTTGGGGTCTTTCTCAACAGGCCAAGACGTGTAACAATTGTTCCATCCCCTGGCATCGCCACTATAATCTTTCCTTGGTGTTACATATTTAGCATGTGCTTTGAGGATATTTGTTAGGTGAGGCTGGAGAGCAACATATCAAGGGAAAGTAACGACATGCAATTGTTTTCCTAAAATAAGAGAGGTCTGGGGTTTAGTTATTTACACTGGGTATTGTTTGTAGTAAAACACAGCCCAGACTGCATCTTTTTAACAGTTCATCCTGCAAGTAGTTTTGTTTCCAGTTCACTGAGAGCTGGAGCGAGTCAGGTAAGCATAAAGCAGCACAGCCTGCAGTCAGGGTCAGCACCAATCTAAGAAACCTTTTGAAATAATGCCCTCTCCCTACCCCTTTCAAAGCACAGGCTTCACTGAGCTGGGCCCTGAAAATGTATGTACTTTTCTGTTTATTCTTGCCCACTTGAAAGCAGTGTATTAGCATAGTGGCAAGAAACTAACCAGCAAGGGAAACGTTCACTAAGGTGGCAGATGCCAGTCGGATCAGGTAGTCCTGCAGAGACAGAAATGCTTTTAACATACATGCCACTGAAGTTTTTTATCACCTCTGTCAAACTGACCAAAGTTCTCAGTTCCTTCGTGCTTCTAAATCCCTTCAGATATGGTGAATCGTTACTGGAGACAAGGCTCCAGTGCCATCGCTTCGTGTACCACTACACCACACCTCACCACAGCAAGGGCCTCAATATATATGCCGGTGCTTCACTGTAAGTGAGAGAAGGCTCCTCTCTCGACGACAGAGGGTGAAATACTCCAAAAACACGAGGCCTGAGGAGACATCTGATTAAAGGAAACATTCCGCACTCCAAACCCAGTGTATGTGCTTAAGAAACCCATCTGCTGCGCAGGGACTGTTTTACTCTACATGAGGCTGCGCACAAACGACACCTTCCTACTCCCTTCATCTGTTCCTTGCACGTTTTCAGAATGGCATCTACTCACTCTAGCACTGAATTTGGATTCCTTATTATAAACACTGTGAAAAATGTGTACAGGCATGCAGACAGAAAACAAGGACAACTTTATTCAGGCTCTACTCTGTTCTTAACACAAGCTCGCAGCAAAGAAAATTAGGCTTGGCTGTTGCTTGGTCTTGTTTCAGCACAGAAACCTGCCTTCACCCAAAGCATGTGAAGAGCTCCTTTGGAAGGCACCTCTGATGGGAAGGAGGAGTCTTTATTTCAAGTGACCATGTGGTGGATTTGGTAGATTTGAAAACTAAACAGTGTTCTCTGCATTGAAGCTTTGGCATGGGATTTCCTCCGGGTCTTCTGAAAGATAGTCCCTTGCTCCAGCATTCAAGTGCTGATCTCTGGGCCCTGCAGTCTGGCTCCTGACTGTTGGAGCTATGGAAACAGGCAGGAAGACAAATCTATTCTCTCTTGAGGAAAGTAACTCCTAATGCTGTGTGCTGGACCTGGGGAGAGAGTCTGCTGCAGACAGGCGAGGCTTCCCCACTTGTGCTCTCACTCTGGGGCACTATTCTAGCGCAGCTCTTCACCTGTCACTTCCAGAAGACTGAAGGTTATCTCCACCCTAGGCTGGAGATGACATCATGCCAAACACTGTATGGTCCATACAGACTGGGTGCTATACACACAGGAAAAACTGTTTCAGTGCTGAGATGAGGGAGCCCTGGCCCAGGCTGCCCAGGGACAGTGTGGAGGCTCCTCTCTGGAGGTTTCCAAACCCACCTGAACACGTTCCTGTGTGACCTGATCTAGGTGAACCTGCTTCTGCAGGGGGGCTGGACTGGATGATCTCTAAAGGTCCCTTCCAACCCTACCACTCTATGACTCAGTGGTAGTTGTTTTGTCTTTCCTCCCTTATGCCCTCTTCCTTTCATCTTTTAGTGGAATAAATGCTTGGTCTTGGAGATCTGATTCTATTCTCATCAGGCTGGATGGACCAAGTCCTGCAAGCACACTGTATGTTTGGTATGCAGGAAGGGCTGAGGCTGCTGAGCTCTTAAACACAGGTGGATGATGCAGATTTTAACAAGGGCTGTCTAATGAATACATGCAGTAACACTTTTCAGAGGCTTCTAACTTAGACTTGGATGGGTTTGCACAAAGAAAAGGAAAGATTAACCCCTTGCCCTAGAGATTCACCTTCAAGCCTGCTTTCAAGCCTCCAATCCACAGCATCTAGCAGCAGCTATTTTTAAGAGCTACCTATTTTTAACCCCTCTTTTGAGCCCTCTGGTTTTGTCCCACTCTTGGAAAAAACTGAGCTGTTGATAAACTTCCCAAGAAGTTGTCAGCCTGAAAAACAGAGCAAATATGTGTCCCTAACTGACTGTATTCCAGCAAAGATATCACGAGTACTGGAGCAGCACAAAGCTCTCAGGCTTCTTGGCTTTTGCCTTTTTTCCCCCTTTGTCCTTAAATCTAGCAACATTTTGCTGCTCCTATTACAAGCAGTTCCCACTAGGTTTGTGGCTTATTGTGGCCAATAACATCATGCAAGAAAGCACATCTCAGACTTGTATTTCTCCCCCTTTCTAGCCTATTGTCTAAGTGTGCAGATTACTCACAGCATCAGTTCTGCACAAATCATCTCCAGTGTCGGTTGAGGATCCGAGAGGAAGCTGCATCCTGCAGCTCAGATACTTAACACATCCCTGAATTGTCTTTTGTGGCTCAAGTGTTGATACTGAAGAAATGCCTGAGCTATACCTCCCTATTTCTTACAGTCTCTCCTTAAATGCACAGTGCTGCTG
This sequence comes from Colius striatus, assembly GCF_028858725.1. NCBI lineage: Eukaryota > Metazoa > Chordata > Aves > Coliiformes > Coliidae > Colius > Colius striatus. The sequence goes on from NW_026908529.1 coordinate 1,271,135, forward strand.
GAAAGGGGTTAGTAGGCCAGAGGGACCTCATTTCACATGGCAGTTTGCATGGAAGGGAACACAGCTACAGCGGTCTCTGCAGTCCATAAGCCCCTGGAAGGAGGAATGAAACATCCACCCGAATCACTGTGAAGCAAGGAAAAAGCAAACAGCCACAAAAATGCCCTGTGCTTGGAAAATGGGAAAAGCAGGAATGAAATCCAGAAGTAGAAGAATTCTTAGCATCTCAAACCAGGTGAAATGAGTCAGGAGGGAGGAGGAGGAGGAGGTATTCATGCTTTACCTTCTGAAATCCCAGCCCTGAGTAAGTTCCTTTGAGGAAATCACTGTAGAAGCCATGCAACTTCTGCAGTACTTCTGTGCCAGCTTCCTCTTTAGAAAACAGCAGAGCTGGGAACACAACCTGTCTTGGAGAGCAGCTGGAAAGTTCGGCCCTTTGACAGTGACATACTGACCCCGTTCTGTGCCAAAGGCTGTGAGTGCCCAAACTTGTGCTTTGTTCCTCTGCTCAGCTGGGCACTCTCCCTTGGTCTGTCCCCTGTTTTGCCCTGGTGCTGTTCAGGACCTGTCTGAAGTAGGTCCCTGGGGCTGGCCAAGTGCAGGAGTGGACGTGTCCGCTGTGTTGCAGTTACGTGTTACCACCAGCCCAGCCTTGCTTCCCAGCTCTTGGGTGGCAGGACTTTCCCCATCTGCCTTGGTCCCATCCATCTGTTAAGAAAGGTTTCTATGAGCTTCTCTCATTCTGGTAACAGTTCAGGGCTCTCCTTTCCAGCTCATTCCACTCCCCTTATTCACATCTCCTTACCCACATCGGCTCAGCTGGAGCTGTAGGAGGCTCTTAAGCATGAACCAGCAATGTGCCCTCGTGGGCAAGAAGCCAATGGCAGCCTGGGATGCATCAAGAAGAGTGTGGGCAGCAGGTCAAGGGAGGTTCTGCTCCTCCTCTACTCTGCCATATCTACTGAGGCCTCATCTGGAGTCCTGTGTCCAGTTCTGGGCTCCTCAGCTCCAGAGGGACAGGGAAGTGCTGGAGAGAGGCCAGCACAGGGCCACCAAGATGATCAAGGGTACAGAACATCTTTCATATGAGGAAAGGCTGCGGGACCTGAGGCTGTTCAGTCTGGAGAAGAGGAGACTGAGGGGGGATCTCATTAACATTTATAAATATCTAAAGGGTGGGTGTCAGGAGGTTGGGACATCCCTTTTTTCTACAGTAGCTAGCAATAGGACAAGGGGTGATGGGATGAGGCTGGAACACAAAAAGTTCCATTTAAACATAAGAAAAAACTATTTCAGAGGATCACAGAACTTCTTCAAGCCATGAGAGGCAGAGAGCAGGCGGTGCAAGCCGGACTGCTGCATTGGTACACAAAGCCCAGCTCTCAGGACTAACCTGAAAGGTGTAAAAGATTATTACCATTCCTCAGCCCATCAGGCATCAAAACATAATTAATCAATTACACACATCTCAACCCTGAGTGCACCACTTACCCTTTCCTCTGTCTAAAACCACGGATGCACAGTTTAAAAGCCCCCTGCACACACGAGCCTCTAGCACGCACAGCTCCCACCTAAGCAGGACGTTACTTCACCTGTTTTCAGCCTGACCACTCTTCTAACAGCAATATTTGCAAATCAGTTTTACATTCCTTTGCAGGCTGCCTCTAATTCAGTAAAAGCTTCTGTAGTAAAACCAGTGGAGGGGATGATTTATGTAGTCCCGTAGACAACAGCTTCAGGGGTTTAACCGAACGCCCGAGTTCCACGTAAGAGCCCGTACACAGGAGGGTTTGTCTTCACAAATGGATACATGATCAAAACAGACTTTCAATAAACACTTGCAAAGAAAAAAAAAAGGGAAAAGGGGTGGTGGGGGGAAGGAGGAATAGCAAAGTAACATAATTACCTATCTCCCTTTGGTTTTCTTTTTTGTACTGTCTTCCCTTTGGGTCGTCTTTCACTTCCTAAGCAGGGGCTCCCTCCAGGGCCTGTTACCCGTATTGATTCAAGGCCGTTGGAAGATTTCTTAAAAGTAAATTCCACTGGTTCTCCTTCTTTTAGGCTTCTAAATCCTTCCATGTAAAGCTTGCTCTGTGAATAGGAAAAACACTCTCGGTTACCATTGCCTTAAAACAGTATTTACATTCATAAACAACAGGACAAATTATCCCTGCCTGCGCTCCTAGAACACACACAGGCTGAGTAACAGCTTCCTCTGTGTGAACTAGAGCGGGTGAGACTACAAATTACAGCCTTGAAAACACTCTTCAACACTAAACAAGTAGCAGGAACCCATTTTCGGTCTCAGCAAAAATGAAACACCACTTTCCTGTCCTGTGGTGAAGGCTGTAGATGTCAGGAGCAGAGAATATGCCAGGTTCTGAAACCCCCACATCTGACAGCCACCAGGATCTGAGCTTCTAACAGTATGGTAAGAGAGCAAACGTTCATGTCAGAGCTCATTCCTTTATGATCAGAATGATCACAGCTTGTATTCCTTGTATTTGGGACACGGCTGTGCTGCTCTACCAATGAATAAGGGATGCAGTGAGTACGAGCAGCAGAAGGAAGGCACTCAGAACAAAGCCCACCAGAACGGGCAAGTCAAAGATCCCTAGTGAGCTGCTAGTTCAGAACCCTCCAAAAATTACCAAGTCAGCATGATTTAGTTATGAATTTGCATTTTCAACCACAGAAAAGGAAACTGTTATCATCAGAGAAAGTGAAACACACTGGTAACTCTTCTGATATTACACCGTAGCAGCAAAGCCTCGGGCAAGCTGAGGTTCACAGCAGCTCACCACTGATTCTGATGCCTCAGTTCCTCACAAATTACATACAGCAGCAAGTCTGCATCCCAGCATAAACCTGACGAATCAAGCTCTCACATAAAAGGCTCGCCGAGTTAAACGAGCTAGGTTTGGGTGTCAACTGCCAGACACTTGCAGTTTGTGCAGGACAGCTGTGAAATGTTTTCTCTCTTTGCTCGACAACTCTCCGTGGCAAAGAGAAAAATGTGTCCTGGCCAACTCTCACTCCATTTTCCAGCATTCAACAAGGGAATCTTATCTGGATGTGCCATCCCACTCCTGGCTCTAAGTAACATCTACCACCCAACAAATGCGACCGGGGATTGTATCCAAACCAGAGGGCAATCCCTGACATGCGCACCCTGCAATCATGTTGTGAGTGTTTCATGTTGTTTCAGTGGAGCACAAGAACTGACAGCTACAGCATTCACAGCTCACACACAAAGAGGGAGCTGGTCTCTTCGCAAGGATGCACAGAGAACAGGCCAGGAGGCAACAGGCTTGAGCTGATTCAGGGGAAACTCTATCCAGACACGAGGAGACGTTGCTCACTATGAGAGGAATTAAACCCAGAGAAGGAGCGTGGCTCCCTTTGCTGGAAATAGCTCAGATTCAGCTTGGCAGGGCACTGAATAACCTAAAGGCCCTTCCTTGCTTTCAGTAAAAGGCTGGAGCAGGCAATCTCAAAAAGCCCCTTCCAACCCAGACTTTCTGTGAGTCAGGTTTCTCAACTGGAATGGGAAAGCAGGATTCCAGACCCCACTTCCACAGCAGAGTTACCTCCGCGGACCTCTGCCATTTAACTCCCCCGTGGCTTTCTGAAGATGGACAACACTGCCAAGTCCACTTCCCACAGCACAAAGACTGACTTCAAAATGATAAAACCACCAGGAATATTCATTCTAATGAAACCATGTTCACCTTTGCTTCCAAAAGCCCCGAGTACCAGACCAGGTGACTTCTCACTGCTCCAGCAGCCACTATTCATAACACATCAACCACCACCAATGCTGCTCTGACTGAGCCAAAAAGCAAGCAAGAACACAGCTCTGTTGGTTAGGACCAGGGCTGTTTTGTCCACTGGTTAGGACGTGGCTCTTCTAACAAACACAACAGTGTGAAGCATGAGACAAACAGCTGACTTCTCTTTGAGTGGTATTTAAAAGGCAAGGGAGAGTCCGTGGGAGGACACAACCGTGAAAGCAGAAGTGTGTGGTGTCTATTCCATCAATCATGAGCCTGGCTGGTTTTCTACGTGAAAATATCACGTATGAAAAAGGAAATGTGCAAAATTTGTCCCTAATACAACTGAAGGATGGTAATTCTACACAGAGCAATGAGACCAAGTACCCAGGCAAGCAGGATTACTTCAAGCAAGCCCTCCACTTTGCAATGTCTGTGCGGCAATAAGAGGATCTTTGTCATCCCAGCTGGGAATACGCCCAAAGAACACATCCCCACTCCTCCACTGAAAATGCAGATCCTGCCTGTCCTGTGGGTCCATCTCTAGGTCCACCCATACCTCTTCAGTCCTTCAGCAGAGAAAACCTTGTTAAAACGAAATTACTGAACAAGTACTTTGTCCCAAACTCAAAGGTACATTAAATGAAAAAAGGGATGTCCCAACCTCCTGACACCCACCCTTTAGATATTTATAAATGTTAATGAGATCCCCCCTCAGTCTCCTCTTCTCCAGACTAAACAGCCCCAGGTCCTGCAGCCTCTCCTCATATGAAAGATGCTCCAGTCCCCTGATCATCTTGGTGGCCCTGTGCTGGCCTCTCTCCAGCACTTCCCTGTCCCTCTGGAGCTGAGGAGCCCAGAACTGGACACAGGACTCCAGATGAGGCCTCAGCAGGGCAGAGCAGAGGGGGATAAGAACCTCCCTCGACCTGCTGCCCACACTCTTCTTGATGCCTCCCAGGATGCCATTGGCTTCTCCCCCACGAGGGCACGTTGCTGGCTCACGGTCAGTTTATTATCAATCCGGGCTCCCAGGTCTCTCTCTGCAGAGCTGCTCTCCAGCAGGTCACCCCCAGCCTGTGCTGGTGCAGGGAGTTGTACAGGGCATTATTAGTGCTCAAAAATGTTTTTCTTCTTCCCATTTTACCTCTGACAACAGGAGCTTTGTTTACAAACAAAACATTATCTTTACACGGGTGATTTTTAGTATTTTTAAAAGCCAAAGGAATGGAACAGTTTTGCTTTCACAAATTCTGTTATGCCAGGGTACTTTTTTTGTATGTTTTTTCCCCCAGCACTTCTAACACCACAAAATGCTGCAAATACCCCATTCCAAATGACTCACACAGCACCCTCCTTGAATACACACCAACAGCTTTCCAGCGTTACAGACGGATTTGGTGCTGACTTCTTGTGTAAATGCTGTTAGCCAGCTCAATAGATTCTCTGAGGTTGCAACAACAATTCAAAGCCACAGTGGAAAAGCAGCATTTGGAATCCAGCAAAACAAATGTAAAACCCGAATCCTCCTTAACTTGTCTGCAGCGCCGCGACAAAAAATGTCTGTAGAGTTGACAATTCAATGTTGAGAGACCTAGCTCGGTATTTTCCTCACATTACTTAAACAAATAAACCCCAGACAATTAAAAGCAGCCAGAGTTTCAAGTCAGTGAACCATTTCTAGAGCCCTGAATGGGGTGTGTGGGCACGGCGCCAATGAACAAAGGGAAAAACCTGAAGGCAACGTGCTTTTCCTCCTTTCGCTCTCTTTCAGCTGTCAGAGGCTTTGCTGTTATTTTTACCAGCAGTCAATACAGTGATTTCAGGCTTGAGCTTTTTCCCTTTTTCACTTGACAGGGCCACTTCCAGTATCCCATTACTTCTCGCTATTTGAAGCCCGTAAGGTAAAGCCTCAGGCACCTCTGGTGTGAGCAACACCTTGGTTCAACGCTGTTTTGTGAGAGTATCACCAGTAACACAACCTAAGTGGGGAAAAAAAACCCCACCATCCCAAGTTCTTGGAAAGCGTTTGCTAAGAGAAAACAGAAATCAAACCACAACAAATAGAAACTGAGTGGACAAGGTGGCCCCAAAGAAAGGCACCTTGTAAGAGCGCTCACAACTCCCACCAAGCGCTAGGAAAGAATGGAAGTTTGGAGTTCAGGCTTATTACAGCTCCTGATGAGAGTACACTGCTATCACTAACGTGTGGGGAGCAGACAACAGGCTGCCCATAAGTGCCTCCTCACAACAGTCTTGCTATTTCCAGTCAGGGCTGTGAACAACTGCTGTCACAGCCATCCAGTCCTTTAGAGGAGGAAAGAAGCTATTCAGTGGCATTTTGCTTAGATCACTTATTTTCTGCATCTCTCATTTCTGCCCCTTCTTTCTCTAGTGACTGATTGATTGCTGGGTACAATGGCCAGATGCCACAAGAATGCTGCATTTCCCAAGGTAAGAAAACAGTTTTTTCCTCCAGAATTACCTACAATTAAATCCAGACATGAAGGAAAGCATATCCTGAAGCCCAAGCACACCAACAATCCTAATAAACTGTCTCCAAAACACCCTTGTACAGCTCTGTCAAGAGTCATCAACCTTTGAATACATCAAGAGCAGAGAGCAAGAGGACACAGAGCAAATTCCCTTGAACTGGATCTATATCTAGTGCCTTTTCCTGCATTAGGTCAAAACCAGAATGTGTTGTACGCTGCACACACAGGGGCAAGCACTACAAAATGGTACCAGTTACACCACACAAGAGATGCTGCAAGGACTTGTGCTGTCGTAGAATCATAGAATGGTAGGGGTTGGGAGGGATCTTTAGAGATCATCTAGACCAATCCCTCTGTAGAAGCCACCAAAATATCATGTTATTAATCATATAATTTGTGCTTAAATATAGATCCAGCCTGCTGCAGAGACTACCTATAACGTTACTATTCCTACTAGTACTCCTCTCTCATAACATTATTATTCCATTCTCTGCATATATGGAATTTTCTCTACTCAGTTTTCCTTCTCCTGTGCTTTAATGCCAGGCATGAAAATCAAGCTGGCCTCTTCTCCCATTTCTTATTTTAAGTATTTCCTCATGTCATGGTAGGCACAAGAAAGAGTTTCAGGATTCGGTCCAGTGAATTCAAAGGCATGGTTCCTCCTGCTCTACCTCACTCTCACATTGACTCGGGAAGAAAACTGTTTACCTCACTTGGTAGTGTCATGTTTTCTGCTACACTGCTGCTCCCTGAATCAGTCCTATGCAGAGTCAAAAAACCCACCAACACACCCCAAAAGAAGTCACACAAGTCTGTAGTCATGGCAGGTAAAGCTGTCCTGGGCCAATTTACCACTTACATTGCCTTGGTGACCTGAAACCCCACTGTGAATCCCAGCCAGATGGTGATGCTCTCTGAAGTTGATGCATTTAAAAGCATCTTCTCTTGCCAAACACCAAGCTCCCTCCTCACAAGTGTTCCCTGGCTATCAGCTGCCCACACTGCATTTGGAGCCCTGCAGATCTCCCCAGGACAAAGGCCCTTCCCTTCCCTTCCCTTCCCTTCCCTTCCCTTCCCTTCCCTTCCCTTCCCTTCCCTTCCCTTCCCTTCCCTTCCCTTCCCTTCCCTTCCCTTCCCTTCCCTTCCCTTCCCTTCCCTTCCCTTCCCTTCCCTTCCCACTGAGCCACTCCTCTCTTGGGCAAGCCCATCGCTTCATGCAACTGAAACCACCTCCTGTTCTGTTCCAAATACTCAGCTGCTGTAAGGCAGTTTTGGGGGTGGAAGATAGGAAGGGTGGCCCACCATAAAATCCATCAGTGCCACCAAGTCAAGGTCTCTGGTTACTCCCACAAGAGAGACAAACATGCTGAAACCTGCATGGTTTCAGAGATGGCTGAGCTGTCTCCTGCTGGAGTCTCTCTGTGAGTTTAATGGTGAAGACAGAACACAAGGCTACGACTGACTCGTTCTAAAAAGCACAGTGAGCACACGGGATCTAGCATGGAACTGATCCAGTGTAGATTGTCCCATGCACACAGGTGGAAGTGCAAAAGCACAATGTACAACCCACACAGTTTCCTGCGTTTTTCAAGTACTGAAATGTCCCCTGGTGTAAAGCACAGACTCAATGGCAGAGTTACTACAACTAAACCACAGCTTCCTCCAGATTTACTACACCTCTCTGGCGTCGCTAACCACATTTTCAGTAGCAACTGCAGCACCTCCGTTTCCCACATGTACTCTACAACGCCGATAAGCTCGGTCTCTGTGCCCCTCTACACATCCCCCAAGCACAGGAATGACAATTCCCTAGGCCAGGAGATGTTTTAGCTGTATAAAGGTTTCCCATCCACCTCTCTCACCACCTCCTACCATCCTAAGAGACTACACACAGTTAAAAAGAGACTAGGCACAAAGGACACACCAAGGTATGGTTTATCAACAGGCAGCACGCCAACGCCGACAGATTGTTGGGAAGTCAGAGCTTACATTTAGTGTTTATTTTGTAATTCAATTGATTTAAAATGCCAATACACAAGTGAAACACGGAAATGTGGTTAAAATATTTGTTTACCAAAACCAAAGTCGCCGTGCACACAAACAGCAAGACAAGGGTATCTGACAAAACCGATGGGATTCCAGTGTCATTGCTCATAAAGAAGAGTTAAAGAGGCTGACAGTTTCATTTAGGATGAGGGGTTTTTTTGAGTTGTAGCTATTTTCACAACATTGCCCACATTGTAAGACCAAAACACCATAAAGGTGTCTGCTATACCTTACCATAAAAACGTTAAACAGCAAGACTTATCCTGTACTAACAATCCCTGACTTACAATTCAAGTTTTCTAGTCTTTCCATGGGTTTTTATCATGGTTAATCCTCTTAGCTACTCTTGCACAGCAGATTGTACATTTACTAAGGTTCTGATTATTTAAATCTGATTATTAAACTAGCTAACCTAATATCCCATCAGTTCTGCCGACTTACGTCGTCATCTGCACCTTAATTACATACAATTCTACCAGAATTAGAAAGGTGGCTTAGATATTTAGACCTATGAATAAAAGAACAGTTTTGTCTTAGAGGAAGAATGAACACAACGTTATTTTGGTTGACAGCCAGCAGCGTGCCCAAGTGTGACCAGCAGGACCAAGGAGGTGATTGTTGCCCTGTACTCGGTGCTGGTGAGGTCTCACCTCGAATATTGTGTCCAGTTCTGGGCTCCTCACTGCAAGAAGGACATTGAGATGCTGGAGAGGATCCAGAGATGGGCAACAAAGCTGGTTATGGGTCTCCAGCACGAGTCTGATGGGGAGGGGCTGAGGGAGCTGGGGATGTTCAGCCTGGAGAAGAGGAGGCTGAGGGGAGACATGATCATTCTCTGCAACTACCTGAACAAGTAATCAATGACATGACATGGCTTCAAGTTGCCCCATGGAATGTTGAGGTTGGAGCTGAGGCAGAACTGTTTCCCTGAGAGGGCTGTCAGCCCCTGTGCCAGGCTGCCCAGGGAGCTGGGGCAGTGCCCAGCCCTGGAGGGATCCCAAAGCCGTGGGGCTGAGGGCCAGGGGTTAGTGGTGGCTGTGGCAGGGTGAAGGCAAGGCTTGGACTCCACGATCTCAAAAGTATTTTCCAACTAAAACAACTCTATGAGTCTAAGATTTTCTATTTCAAACCTTTATCACTGTTTTTGGAGGGACGGGAGTGGCAGATCACCTACATATATGGCAGTCACAGCACCAGAGAGCAGAGGCACTACTAACGTGTCTCACATGGTTCAGGCATAACAGGGAACCAGTGGGTGACCTCACAAGAAATTATTCTTTAGAAACACACAGCAGTAGATGGAGATGGTGTTGATTCAAAAAGTGACTTGAACTTAGCAGCAACTTTAAATTATTAGTTGGGAGAACATCTGATTTGTAACCGTATTTAACAGTTCTCTAAACAGCTGCATCCCAAAAGCTGACAGAAATGCTGGTCTGCAGCCACTTCTATTATCAAAGCATAAGCTGTATTCTGTTAGGAAGGACACATCCCATGTTTCAGTGAAACACCTCTGAATTTACAGCAGTACAAATGAGAAAACAGGGCAAAAGCCTTCTAAAGTAAACAAGAGGCTGATTAAAAGGATTTTTACAGAGGAGGACAAGGGATTTTCACAAAGAATTAAACCCATTGGCTCAGGTATTGGGGAAGTACTCAGAAATGCTTGAAAAAGTGTACTTTTAAAATAGCATCTTATTACTATAGTTCCGATTCTGTTTATTGAGGAAGCAATTATGAAACTGGAATGACACATATCCAGCTGCATTAACCCAAGGACAGCAATGTTGGCTTTTGCTCAGCTCACACAACAAAAGACTACTTAAGTATTATTTAAGACCCGGATATTGAATCTGTCACTTTTATGCCCCAATTTTAGCACGCTCTGCCAAAGAATGTTTTCCAAAACCTCATGAAAGAAGGTCAAGGCCAGCTGCACAGAAGGACACAGAGGGGTTCCTTCGGGACAAGTCCTTCCCCTTACCATCTGCTGACACAGCTCCCACCAACGCTCCTGGGGTAGAGCAGACGCAGAAGTATCAGCCTGTTAATTCTGAATGTGTTTGCTTTTGTGGCTTGGTTTCACCTCAGACATGCCAGACATCTCATTACGAAATGCAGGCAGGTGACTAGTTCTGATGCAGTTACAAGGCAAACATTCCACAGGAGGAATGCTTCGAAACGCTCCATGGTTTAAAAGCTGCATCACTTAGTAGCATCCTTTCAAGACAACTATTTGAGCTGTAGACTCTCCACCATCCTTCATTCAGCACATTGTTTCACAGGACACTGGTAGCACACACAGGCTTCCACTGCCTGTCAGGGTACAGATCCAGACTGACAAAGGCAGCACAAAAATTGAGTATCTCCTCTTCTAAATACCCTTTCCATACCGAGGTATTGCAAGACCATGTCTTCACTCAGTCTCTTTCCTGCACAAATGCAACAGTGTGGTCTCAAAGACTGCCCAACATCAATCAATCAGTGAAAACCACCAACCCTCCCTGCACCAACAGCTCAGTACCCCCGGAACCCCTGAAACCCATGACAAAATACAGCCTGAAATCTCTGCCATCTATATTACTCCTTTACAGGTCCAATAAAAGTTGCCTGCTCCCTCAGCTGTTTGCTTTTTATGTCAGAAGTAAACAAACTCCAGGCTCCATTTTTATTGGACTGTTCAAAGAGAAAGTTCCAGAGGCTAAAATCAGAGGTACATCACATAATAACTATGGTGCAAGAAATACAGCTGAGTTTTGGGGAACAGTAAATTCTGTGTATGCTACTCACAGACTCCTTTCAGTGACATTCACACCAACGTTTATTCCCAGGCTACCATGTAAGACGCAGCCATTAGTAGCTGAGAACACAACACAGTATGTTGGGGGGTAGCAGGTGAGCATAAAGCCAAGTAAGCACAAATGAAAGTGAGAGGAATAAAAAAGGGTTAGGCTTGCAGCTGCATGTGCAACTTCAGTTCTTTTCTAGGTTTGTCCCTCCTTGGCTGTACAAACTCAGTTTTCCCTTATCATTGTTTATATACATGTGTGAAGGCAAATGTAATTTAAAGCCAACTCCATAACCTAGCTTGATCAAATAGACAAAGAGAAGCCAAATTAAACATGGGGCCACACAAGGTGCCCATTACCAAGTATAATAAAAGGTTAGCTAGAAAGCTCTTACTGGGAGACAAAACTACTTGCCAGTAGCTTAAGTTCTCTAGACACCTCTTACATATGCTACAGGGGGAACAGGCACGTTGCAGTATTTAACCACAAAGGTTTTTGGAAACACAGGCAGTGCCTACACTGGATGTATTTGCCCAGCAGTTCTTGCACCAGCAGCTTCCACAGGAGTATCCCATTGGGAGAGGAAGGGAGCAAAATCAGGGAAAGGGGCACAGGAGAATGAAGGCTCCTGAACAATTGCTCAGGCTCTGGCCAAATGAGCTCTAGTGATTACCAGTAGATTCCCTTGGGTGTGGGTCAACCACTCATTTGTGTAGTCTCTGACTTTCAGTTATAGCTATGGAACATATAGGGGTGGAGATAACGAAGCTGGAGATGCAAGGAAGTAAAGCTACCAGGGAAAACTGAGAAACCATGCGTGGGAATGGCTCAGCTTTTGGTAAATGTGGTTTTGGAAGATGGTAGATGAAATTGGCACATGAAGTAACTTGAAAACCTTGAGTAGGAACACAGTGAACCCTTCAGGGCAGATTTGTTACTACTGTCTTCTGCAACACCAAAATACCACACCACTTCCCAAAAATACAGGAGCAGCAAGCAGGCTGACATCAACACGAGTGGGAGTCCCACCTGCAGGGCTCCCTGTGTTCCACCTTAGTCAGATCCCTGAAAACATTACAACGTAGAAGTAGAGAGGATACACATACCAGTGGTGTGAACACAGAGCAGATGCTGTGCTCTCTTCCCACCAGGCTTGGATAGCTGGAGGACACGCTTACTCCTTTAGATGAGTCAGATTTTGCTCACTCAGTCAAAAAAAATGATCTCCACCTTCAGGTGAGGACTCAAAACTGCTACAGATAACGACGGAAAGTCTCGTTGTCTCTTACAAAACACATGTAGGATGAAAGGCATAAATGCATGAGCAGGTAAGGATTTCATCAACCAAAGGACAACAAGGTATTGATACCTCAGTAAGGCTGAGTTCCAGCAATGTTGGATAATGCAGTCAATGCCTCTCTGATTAGAAAGGCACAGTCTAAGAAAACGTTCTGTGGTAGAGCTCTTGCATTTCTGTTCAGTATGTTGCCAAATTTAACCTCATCAACCTGCTTGTTTGATATTAGACAAGTTCACAAAGTACACTACTAATGGCTGCATCCACCAAATAATGCACTAATTCCAGAAGCTGGCCATTGCCTTACACAGCACAGGGAGGATGGCAATGCTTCTGCACCACCTTTTCAGTGTCAGAGGACACTATGATTTGTGGCTATGAGGCTGCACAGAGTACTGCATGAAGGCTGAGCAGCAACATAACCAGCAGGCACTGCCACACAATCACAGCTGGAGAGTGGATGCCGTGAGCTGAAGTATATTCTGAGTACACACACACACCCCCCAGGGGAAACCTCGCACAGGACAGTTAGGACAGGTGAACAACTGCCTCTTTCAAGACACAGGTAAGTAGACAACACAGGTAACATCCCTGCCAAGGCAGGTCCCACCTAGATCAGGTCACACAGGAACATGTCCAGGTGGGTCTTGAAGCCCTCCAAGGAAGGAGCCTCCACACCCTCCCTGGGCAGCCTGGGCCAGGGCTCCCTCACTGAAACACTGAAAGAGTTTTTCCTCATGTTTCAATGGAACCTTTTGTGTTTCAGCTTCTTTCCATCACTCCTTGTCCTGTCATTGGATACAACAGAAAAAAAGGCTGCCCCAACCTGCTGACACCCACCATTTATATACTTATAAATGTTAATAAGATCCCCCCTCAGTCTCCTCTTCTCCAGACTAAACAGCCCCAGGTCCCGCAGCCTTTCCTCATCAGGAAGATGCTCCAGTCCCCTGATCATCTTGGTGGCCCTGTGCTGGCCTCTCTCCAACAGTTCCCTGTCCCTCTTGAGCTGAGGAGCCCAGAACTGGACACCGGATTAAATTAATGTTTGTTTTCTTCCCCAAGCTGAGCAGTCCTGTCTGTTTTCACTTGAGGCCGTAAGTGGCAAGTGAGCTCTCCCTGTCCTTGGAGATTCCAAAGGCCCTCTGTACTTATGGCTGATGGTGGTCCTTTGTTCCTAGGTGGCCCTAAACCAGGACACATTTGTCTAGAGGACCATGTAGGCTTGGTAAACATTCTGCTCATGAGCAAAACGTGATCATGGGTTGAGATGGGAAAAACACCAAAACCAAGAAACCCACACAAAACTTAGGAGACTTTAACCACATTTGTTCAGCTGAACACATGTGAATGATTCTGAGGCCAACCCTATATAATCTCTCTTTCCCAAAAGACATACCCCTTTGATTCAATGCATCTTAAGGACAGATTCATAAACAGCTTTTTTCTTTATAGGCTCACACTGCTGCTGCATCTCCCAGCTATGCCCCATCGTGTGAATATTCACTTTAACCTTACCCTTTCCTTGCATTCCTGTGGCCATCACTAGTCACTGTGAAGCTGCTGCAGCTCATACACCACGTGGGATTTTGTTATGGACACGGGAACGTTCTTCAGAGTAACCAGGTGCATAACTGTCTCTTATGTAGACAGGTGAGACACTTTTGAGGTAAGAATCATTCTTACAAAACAAGTGAATCATTCTTACAAAACAAGTGTTAACACGAAGTAGGAAGTCAAGACTACACAAAACTACAGTCAGGTTGTGTGGGTTTTTAAAGGTAACACTGATTAGACTGATTAATCACCCTCTGTGCTTCCAGAGAGTTGAGCCCCCGAGGCTAACAGTTAGAAGGAGAAACTTGAAGAAAGGGAGCGGATAGTTGGTGGCAGAGTTGGGACATTTCAATGCACAGGAAAGAGAGAACAGACACAGAGCTGAGAGATACATCATTCTCCACAGATTAAAGACCTCAGACAGTTAAAACTAGGAATAGGTGGAGATGCAAGATTAGTCTGCATCAGTAACATGTTTGCATTTTCAATTCAGCTGTTAGTTTAGAAGAGAGTCAAAGCAGCATAAACCACCAAATGGATATTCCAGCACAATTTAAGGACAATATATATACATATATACCAAATCTATATACAGCTCATGCCTGATAAGCTCCTCAGCGGATCATAGATCATATAATGGTAGGGCTGGAAGGGACCTTTAGAGATCATCCAGTCCAACCCCCCTGCAGAAGCGGGGTCACCTAGATCAGGTCACACAGAAACGTGTCCAGGTGGGTCTTGAAGCCCTCCAAGGAAGGAGCCTCCACACCCTCCCTGGGCAGCCTGGGCCAGAGCTCCCTCACGGAAACACTGACACAGTTTGTTCTTATGTTTAAGTGGAACTTTTTGTGTTCCAGCTTCATCCCATCACCCCTTGTACTGTTGCTGGCTACTATAGAAAAGAGGGATGTCCCAACCTCCTGACACCCAGCCTTCAGGTATTTATAAATGTTAATAAGATCTCCCCTCAGTCTCCTCCAGACTAAACAGCCCCAGGTCCTGCAGCCTTTCCTCATAAGGAAGATGCTCCGGTCCCCTGATCATCTTGGTGGCCCTGTGCTGGCCTCTCTCCAGCACTTCCCTGTCCCTCTGGAGCTGAGGAGCCCAGAACTGGACACAGGACTCCAGATGAGGCCTCAGCAGGGCAGAGCAGAGGGGGAGCAGAACCTCCCTTGACCTGCTGCCCACACTCTTCTTGATGCCTCCCAGGCTGCCATTGGCTTCTTGCCCACGAGGGCACATTGCTGGCTCATATTTAGCTTATTAGCAATCAGTTTATTAACTGATTTATTAACATTTCCATTGTCTCTCCATCCCCAGCTGAAGGCAACACCAACATTCTGCTGTTTTGCAACAGAAGGGACTGCAGTTTCATTCATGTTTCTGTGACAGTAGCTTCCAGCTCACTTTCCTCCTACACCTCCACCTCACCCTGGCAGCTGTTTGCATCCCTGGCCACCCTTCTATGGCACAGACACTGACCACTCTGACTTGTGGGGATCATGGAGCTTCTCTGATGTGAACAGTGGCAAAAATCAGATACCAAATTTCCCCAGCTGGGTCTGCCACGCAGCTTCACAAGCACTTAGGCTAGCCCAACAAGGAGAGTGCTATAAAAGCCCCTGAAGCTTACTGAGGCAGCAGCAGCGCTGCCAAATGTGAGAGTAAGACGGCTGTAGGACTCCCACCGAGAAGGGTGACTGCAGGAGTTCCAGCCTCCACCTGTTCACCACGCTGCTACGGCAGAGCCAGCTCAGCTGCTTGCAGAGCAGCTGCTGACCTGCTGCATCTTACAGCTTTGCATCTTAGTCAGTGCCCGTTCTCCCTAGTGCAGCGGACTGTGGCAGCTTCCACAGCTGCTCTGTGAGCAGCTGAGCCATCTCTGGAGGGAGGGTCTGCCATTCCCTCTAGCCATCTCCCAAGGAGCTCACCTCCCCTTTTACAACTCCCCAAATAAGCTGAGGAATAGCCTGCACATCCATTTCTCCAACTAAATGCGCTCTCGAGAAGTGTCTCAGGAGACACTTCTGCACCTTGCATGCAGAGGTGTTCACTGATACTCTGCTGATGTAAAAGCAATTCGAGGATTTGCAGTTCTCACTGGTGGTATCTAGCAAGCAAAAGCTAGCATAGACCTGTCCTGAGTTACTGTCCCTTAAAAAAACCCTAAGTATCACATAAAACCTTTCTACCAGTTACGATAACTTGCAGCTGATTTAACAAAAGGGGAGGGAAAAGCACCCTTAAATACAGGGAATGAAAAGTGTATATATGGTATGTCTGTATTCCTCTGTGTTTGTTTAAGAAACATCATAAATGGTCTTTAACTTCTGTTTCTAGGTTCACAGAACCACAGAATCTCAAGGGCTGGAAGGGACCTGGAAAGCTCATCCAGTGCAACCCCCCTGCCAGAGCAGCACCACCTAGAGCAGGGCACACAGGAACTCATCCAGCTGGGTTGGAATGTCTCCAGAGAAGGAGCCTCCACAGCCCATCTGGGCAGCCCCTGCCAGGGCTCCCTCACCTCAACAGGGAAGAAATTCTTCCTTGTGTTTCTTTGGAAACTCTTCTGTTTCAGCTTGTCCCTGTTTCCCCTTGTCCTATCACTGGCCATCCCTGAGCACAGCCTGGCTCCAGCCTCCTCACACCCACCCTTGATGGATTTATAAACACTAATAGGTTCACAGGAACTTTCTTAAATCACACCTTTAAGGTCACTTTTATACACTTTTGCAGAAACTGATGGGCCTGATTTTGCTTCTGTTGATAATTAGTGGAGAAAAGTGACAGGAATTACCAGGTTACATAAGGAAGATGGATTAAACAACATTTACACCAGAGTATACTTTGTAAAGACTCTAAATCAAAACTCTGGATGGCTCCAGATAGACTTACTAACTACCTCAGTAATGTAGTTGCAAACCAGGACGAGCAACAATAACATTTTTTCCCCAATTCACTTCCTTTTAGCTTTGGTTCATATATCTGCTTTGATATCTTATGTTTGTGCCTCAGACAAAATATCCTCTTCCTTCCAGCATCCCAGCCCCTGTGCACAACTTCCTCAGCCTTGGAGAAAGAGAGGATAGCATGCCCTGGAAAGTGTATATACCTACTACTCTGCCAAAGAGGAAAACCTCTCGAGACAAAATAACCCCACTGCAGGCCTCTGTCTGATTTTTGCTTGTCAACATTTCAACCTCTTCAACAAAATCTGACTGAACAGCATTCAGGTTTAACAGAACTTTCCATGCACTTCAATACCACATGCATCTATTCATCAAAATGCACTGCAACGTAGGGTTTTGATGTAGACAGATGAAATCTGGAGGGTGTTTCCACAGATGGTGGCGGCTCTGTTAACTCTAGTACTGAATTTCAAGCTTCTTCAGACAATCACCTTAAACCATCAAGCCCTCAGTGAAGTGTTTCACCATCTGCCTAGGATTTGAAATGTAGGACTGGGCCTAATTAGTAGCAAAAATAAACAAATAAGGAAGGAGCAATCCCAAACCAGGCTGTTCTGCCCCACACCACAAACCCACTGTCCTCATCACCTCAAGCCAATTTTCTCTGTATGCTCCAGCACAGCCGGCGAGTGCCAAAGCTCAGCTCTGGATTTCCAACACTCACCCAGGTTCTACAAGATCCCTGATACACGTGCTCACTGCAGACACACATTTACTCCCCGTTTGCTTCCTTCCTCAGCTTCCCTCTCCAAATGCCACTAGCTACTTCTGTTTTGATTAGGACTCAGCTTTCCTGGTCCCCAGTAGAAGTCAAAGACGACAAGCCTGCAATAATACGCTCTACATGGAGACTTCTGCACTTCAAACAAGCACTGGTATGTACTATTTAACAATGAGAAGCAATGTGATATTGACCCCACTTGCTTGCCCAGAACTTCCAGTTTCCCCAGGCAATTAAGAAGCTTTTTACAGGCTCATAACAATGCAGAAATGGCAAAGATGTGCTAGATGAATGGATGCATCCTTGCAAAAGCACGAGGTCACATGTGTAATAATATATGCCAGTCAGCATTCAGCGTGTCATGTCATGCCCAACTCGATCTTAGGATAAAGTAGTTAAACTGTGGCTAAAATACCAGGAATTTGAAGAACAGACACTTGATGGTCAGTCAAATTAAGGGAAAAGGTTTCTTTTCAGATGCTGCTTACATGTCTAGTTTTCCATTCATTCCTCTGTTCACAATCATACCTGAATAGTCTCAGTAATTTTCCCTCCTTCTTTTGTTACAGGTACAACAACAGGAGCAAAAATTACAACATCTATAGGACAGCACAGTGCAGGAGGACTCCACGAAAGAAAAAAGGCTCTCTTCCATCTCTACAAACCTTATATTGGCAGTAACTTGCAGCAACATTAAGAATTTTCAGATGAAAGTGAAAAATTTCAAACCAACCATGTTCCTTTCAAGGAGAAAACAAAACACACCAACCCCTGCGTGCTGCTCCTCCCTTCCTTCCTCTCACCACCTCATGAAAGACGATCCCAAAGGAGGATCAGGTTTAAGGTCCCAGTTCAGAAATCCTGTCGCAGTCCCTTAACATGGCAACAGCTCTGGACTTGAGAGCCAGGTCCTAACAAACATCTTCTAAATGGAACAACCCATCTCATCCTGAGAGACCACACTGCTCAGGAAGAGACTGGCAAATCACAACCCTTGATACTCACAACTGCGTTATTTCATTGCATCTGTTTACCTCCAGCACCCTTCCCTCCGTTACCATCTTTAACATCTGAGACTTACACCAAGCAAAAGAGAACAGACACGTTTCCAGCACATGCAAGTAAAACGAAGCCACAGCATTCAGCATCCAAAAAAAGCTGCGAGTACCATTTTTCAGCACAGAAACAGATCCACAAGCCTCATCCTTTTCTCTGACCTGGGGAAAGCTCATGTGCACCACACAGGGTTCCACTCGCCTCACCTCTCCAGTCTGCTTTACCCTTTGACAAACAGATCTCCTCCTACAACTTCGGGAGAGCTGTTCACACGCAGCTATGTGCAGAATTCAGCTCCTAACAGACAAGCAAACTCTATTATTCATTCCATGCCGACTTACTGAAAGCCCAAATGACCATACTGAGACAAACTCACCCAGGTGAACATTCCTTGGATTTAACAGTGTTACAAAGGACCAACTGCTACTCTTCCTCTTTTTGTTTCCCATCTACAAGAAACCCAGTGGACAAGGCACGTTGCTGCACTGGGCATGGCTTGTCTTTGGAAAGCAAAATCGGGCTTTAGGACTTGCCATTTTGATACGACACTGACTCAAACACTTGACCCAAGCTTAGAAGGTGTATCAGGACAAAGCTGAAAAAGAGCAAGAGTGTAGATGTTTGTAAGGGCACCATATTTACACTGCACACACACACACACACGTGGCTGACGTGCTCCGACCTTAAATAATGCATCTAGCTCCAGGCACCTTATCACCAGAAGGGTAACAGCAACCTGAGCGTGGTTCAGAGCAGATCAATCAAAATGATCAATGCTGAAGGAAGGACTTGAAAGGCAGAGCTGAAAACTCCATAGCGTGGCTGTTTCATGAAGGGAACTTTCATTGGGTGAAGGGGAAGAGAAGTCCCAACAAAAGCATCATCCATCAGAAGTACATCAATATGCACAATTAGCAAAGGACTGACTGGAGGAAAAAACCCATCTGTGACTGTAATCTGCTCACAACCAAGGGGGGAACTCTGACAAGAGAGTAAAATTATCTATTGCAAGCTCAGAACTCTAGGTGTAATGAGACTCAACAGTTAATTTCCTCAACTATTACAGGAATTTTGACTCCACATCCAGTAAGTTTTTTACCCACAGCCAGATCTCATCAACTGAGCACAACCTCACCATGAAAAGGTAAAGGAAGGAAAGATGTTGTTGCAGGGTTCAAGCTTGCATTGACAGGAGCTGGACTGTGTAAGAGAGAAGCTTCTTTCTTCTGCCTGGACTGTACAAAACGATACTGGTAGCTACACAGATTGCAGAAGGCCTGAACTCATGCAACACTATGCACACACAAACCCACGATGAAGCGTGTTCAAGGCATTTTTGAACAGCAATATGTTGTTCCAACACATTCATAAGATAACACCTTTGCCTTGAAAAGGCCTTTTCTGGTGACTAAATTTCTCAGATTAATGAAACTAACAGGAAGAGGGGCTCAACCACCTTTCAGGCAACGGGCTCTGTTGTACAAGCAGCACTGCTGAGCAACATCACTCATTTAAAGGCATGGTTGTGCGCTGGCTACTACTGTTACCACGGGTCAGTTAGCCAGCTAACATGGAAGCACTGTGTACAGCAATAGAAATGACCTGAAATGTACTCTGAAACAAAACAGATGCTGCTGCTGCACGTGAAACGGAGACAAACTGCTTTTGACTGATAGAAGATTCACATTACTTTATGTATATCCTAGATTTCATCAGAAAGGAAAAGGTGACAAATGTGTTTTGTCATAAGAGCCATGCATTGCATACACACACACACACACGTATATATACATATATAAGTAATATCTTCACTCAGAAAGACACATCTCTCAGTAATACTCCAAATGACCCAGGCACAGGGTTCCCATGCGATGACACACACTCTTTTTCACTGCATTTCACACTGTGATAGGTCTTAGAAACCCAAAGACACTGATAAACTGTAGATGATTAAAGCATAAACAAAGATGTCTCACATTTCCTTCTTGTTCCCTCCTTTAGGGCTCACAACTTCATGCTTCCCACATGCTTGTTGATTATTCTCCATTACTGCTTTCCATGTTTGGAACAGCACACCTTATTCACATTTAAATGCATTGCACTGTTGTGCAGTTGGATGCACTTGGATTTTATTTCCACAGCTCTAAGGATATCTTTGTTCCTAAATGCATTTGTTTTTTTAATTAACAACACTGCCATTCTTCATAAGTTTCTATTATTTGGGAAGCAAAAAGAATGACACAGAATGACAGAAAATCGGATGGAAAAAAAGGCATTTTATCCTTGAAGTAAATTCACAGAGCTGTAAAGAGCAGTTTCACCAACTGAAAAGGTAGAAAGGAGGGAAGAAAAGAGGGGAAACCAGGAGGAAGGGTGCTCCTCCTTTGATAAGCACTGCATTCATTCAGCAGCAAGGGGCATGGGGGAGGGGGAGAGAGCACCTCCCGTGCCAGTACAAAGCAGTGAGTGTAAGAATTTGGTACATTCTCTGTCGGATTCTAGGCTTTGTGGATAATTCCAAATGCAAGCAGGTAAGACTGATATTCAGGCCCTGAGGGCCAGGGTAAGACAGTAGGATCAGAAATGCACCCCAGCAAGGAGCAACGGCAACAGCAGCAGCATTCCTCCCATGTTTCGGTCACCTTCTAATTAACCTAATGAAAGGTGTATTGTTTAAAGAAGCCTGATGAGAATTACCACAGATATGGCCAAGCCATCACAGGGAACAGTGAAAGGGAATCACTGCATAATCGTGGAACACCCCCCTGCCCCGTCACTGCCAACGTCACAGAAAATGGCCAACCACGTAAAAAGTTAAGATGCCTTTCTGCCTTCCTAACATGGCCCTAGCCAGACCCAAAATGGTCTCTCTAGCTGATAGCGCTCTTCTGATCCCAGAGAAGACGTCGTTGCAACTGCAGACTAACAGAAGGGCTCCTGCTTCACAAACCACACCACAGAGCTTGGGAATAGCTCCCTCAGCTTTGTCATTTTGTCCATGTCTGGCATCTGGGGCTCCCGTGCGTGAAGGCGTTCATGCCAGCTCCCACGTCCAGGCTGCTCTGCTTAAAGCTAAACCCGAGGGCCACACGGCCCTCCTCTCCCCAGCAGCACGACAGAATTGGTCCCAGTTCCTTCACCTTTACCAGGTTTGGGGTTTGTTTTTTTTGTCTAGGAAGGAGTATTTTAAAACCAACCAAGCAAACCACACACACGCTTCAGAGTATCACCACAGGGATGCTCCCAGGTCCCAATTACTGCAGAATAACTCTGTAATTATGTCTTCATTTCACTAACTAATCTCAGATGAGCTTTTAAAAAGCAAGAAAAACGTTTGGAGTCGTATTCAAACGTTATCTGGATGAAACCCGACATTTATTTATCCTTTTCCAAGCTTAATCCAGTTTAATTGAAAACCTTTTTTTTCCCCTCCCCTTTTCCAAAAGAAAGGCACATCAGCTCACAATCAGTCTGGTGACAAAAGATAAACCCTGTTAAAAACAAAAGCGTGGCATTTGAAAACAAACAAAAAGCACGGGAGCAATTCCTAACCAAGCAGGACCGTGTGAAGAAACACCACCAGTCCTTCGCTCAAACCTCCAGCCACAGAGACTAAGCGCAATCTAAAGACCTTATTTACTCAAATCGTACACCGCCAACAAAACCACTATCCGAGGCAACGCTTTTAATTACAGATGTACCTAAAGACCTAGGAAAAAAAAACCCAAGCTTACTTCTCTTCGCGTGAAACCGGAGCCCCACTGAGCTCAGCCAAATGTGGCTGCCTGAGATGGAAGGCAGGGGAAAAAAAATGAGTCTTACTTGGTGTACAAAGACATCAACTGGAGACTCCAAGGGGCTTCCCTCTCGGTTGCTCATGGAGATATACCCGTATCCCATTCTCCCATTAAACCATTTGCAATGGCCGGTTCCGTGCAAAACCTGGGATTCCTCCTCTTCCTCCTGCTCCGGCAACTTCCCGGGCTTGTCTCCACCTTTACTCGCCCCTGCTGAGGAAGAGGGAAAGGCGTGGGGGGGCGGGATGGGGGGTTGGGAGTGGTGCGGGGAGAGGGGGGATGGAAAAAGAAGGAAGGTGGGGGACAAGATGCAAAGGATAGAGTTAAATTCTGGTAACAGAATTGGCGCTGTATGAAGGGGTCACTACAGAAGGAACGAGGGGGAAACGACAACAAAAAAAATCGAACAGAACAAGAATGCAAACGCAAACGGACGAAAGATATTTTTTTTTCGTTAAGCCCTAAAACAAGCAACTTCTCCCCAAAATGCGTGAATAAAAAAGGGCAATGAAAATGCCCGGAGGTTAGAGGGAGGAAGCACCGCGGCACGGAGCCTCTCCCCCGCCCTCTGTGCCTGGGCAGCCCACGTTGCTGTACATACGTGCATTTTTCCATTTAACTCCATCTTTCAGCCACATTACAGCCCGGAACGCGATACTTTACTTGAATATTGCTGGTTTAAGACCGATCCCATTTCTCAACAGAAAACTCTCAGCCCAATTAGTCTCTCCTCGCAAGGCGCAGGACCCGAGGGAGGGGGGAGAGGCCGGTCGGGGAAGGGGTGCAGGAGAGAGAATAAGCCAAATTGGGTAGATTGCACAACTAGTTACTGCACATGCGGCGCCGAAACCACTATTTTGCACCGTGTCTCCATCTCTCCTTGGAATAAACTTTCGATTAAAGTTGGGACAGGTGTACGGCCGTTTTCTCTCATCCCACCACGGCAACTGTGCTTAATCAAACAGGAACAATTCAAACAATAGCCCCCTGAAAGCTTTTCAAGTTGTGAATCGGTGTGGGCTGTACGGAACAGTTTCTTAGCTGGGTAACAATGGGTTAGGAGAAAGCCCCCTTGCGCGAGCTGCTAAAAAAGGGTAATGCATAGTTGGGTTAAAGGGGGAGGGGGGGAAAGGGGGGGGGGTTAGAGAGAATGAATGAGCGAGTGAAAATCATAGTAAAACAATAGAAAAAAAGAAAATTAACCTTCGGCCATGTTGCCCCACGGGCCCTCTGCTCCAAACTCGTGAGATGAAAACTTTCCCTGCGGATCGAAGTGCTCTTCTGCATGGATCTCACTGAAAACAAAGACAGACAGGCAACTGGTTATAAAATACAGCACCACAGAATCACAGCATGGTAGGTGCTGGAAGGGACCTTTAGAGACCATCCAGTCCAACCCCCTGACAAAGCAGGTCCCACCTAGATCAGGTCACACAGGAATGTGTCCAGGTGGGTTTGGGAACCTCCAGAGAAGGAGCCTCCACACCCTCCCTGGGCAGCCTGGGCCAGGGCTCCCTCACCTCAGCACTGACACAGTTTTTGCTTATGTTTCAATGGAACTGTTTGTGTTCCAGCTTCATCCCATCATCCCTTGTCCTGTCAGTGGATACAACAGAAAAAAGTGCTGCCCCAACCTCCTGACATTGAGATATTTGTCAATATTAATGAGATCTCCCCTCAGTCTCCTCTTCTCCAGACTAAACAGCCCCAGGTCCCGCAGCCTTTCCTCGTATGAAAGATGCTCCAGTCCCCTGATCATCTTGGTGGCCCTGTGCCGGCCTCTCTCCAGCACTTCCCTGTCCCTCTGGAGCTGGGAGCTGACAGCTCAGGTTTTCTGTGTCAGGAAGGCTCAGAACCAGCAGGCACGGTGTCTGCTGGTGAAACAGCAGTGGCTCCTGCGTCCTTCTTGATGAAGGCCGAGCTACATTTGAGAATCTCTTTCCCAGTCCCTCGGCAGGTGCTCCCTTGCCGCCCCGGCGCCAAAAGCCCACCCGGTGCGTGCGGCCGGGAGCCCGTACCCGGGGCCGCCATCCCAGCTCCCCTCACAGCCGCACGGGCCGCCCCGGCAGAGGGCGACAGCCAGCCAGGCATCCATCCCGCCGCAGCGAGGCACCCAGCGCCGCACGGCCGCGGGGCCACGGCAGCAGGCGAGGCGATCCCAGCGCTGGCCTCTCCTCACACTGAGGCGATCGCCAGCGCCGGCCTCTCCTCACACTGAGGCGATCAGCAGCCTCCTCACACTGAGGCGGTTCCCAGCGCCGGCCTCTCCTCACACTGAGGCGATCGCCAGCGCCAGCCTCTCCTCACACTGAGGCGATCAGCAGCCTCCTCACACTGAGGCGGTTCCCAGCGCCGGCCTCTCCTCACACTGAGGCGATCAGCAGCCTCCTCACACTGAGGCGATCCCAGCGCCAGCCTCCTCATCCTGAGGCAATTCCAGCGCCAGCCTCCTCATCCTGAGGCGATCGCCTAGCCTCCTCACACTGAGGAGGTCACCAGCCTCCTCATCCTGAGGCGATCCCAGTACCAGCCTCCTCATCCTGAGGCGATCCCAGCGCCAGCCTCCTCATCCTGAGGCGATCACCAGCGCCAGCCTCCTCATCCTGAGGCAATTCCAGTACCAGCCTCCTCATCCTGAGGCGATCCCAGTACCAGCCTCCTCATCCTGAGGCGATCACCAGCACCAGCCTCCTCATCCTGAGGCAATCACCAGCACCAGCCTCCTCACACTGAGGCGATTGCCAACGCCAGCTTTGCTCCTCACCCTGTGGCAGCTTCAATTCACCCTTGGATGGCTTCACCTGTATCGAGGCCATAAAGAAGAGACATGCAGAGTGGAGATACTGAGTGCAGAGTGGAGATATAACCGTGTTCTAATGGACGTGCTGCTTTCAGCTAGGTGCAGTTAAACACTAGCTGTGTGTCCCCAGGGGTGTGAAGAAGAGTCCAAAGACCTGCCTATGTATAAACAGACACAAGCACGAGATACAGAATCAGCTGGGAGTTTATGCTCTTGATATCTCAGCATATATGGCTGACAAACATACACAAAGCGGGAAAAACCATCTCAGGATGTTCAGTGCCTACATTAAGGACACCCTAAATGTACACATTGACTGCACGTTTGAAAACACCATTATTGATGGAGGAAATGTTAAGTTTACCCTCCAAATCTGAAGGAATTCCCCCTGGAGCTGGCCCAGGGCCATCTCTGTACCTTCTCAGTCTGCTGGGGGACACACACACATCCAATTGCATTTGGCAGGAGAATGCTGACCTGACCAGACTGCAGACTTCAGCCTTCTTCCAGAGAGGCTCTTTTCCTCTTGTAGAAAGAGACTGCAGCACAGGCAGAATTAACTGGCATGCTCTGCCAAACGGGCCTTTGGGGCTGCATCTGTTACAGTATCCTCAGGAGACCTCTCCTGGCTACACTGACCATCTCTCAGCAGCATGAGCCTGCGGCTGCATTTGGCAGTGTCAGGAGTGCTGTCTGTCTGAAATACCAGAGGGGAATTTTACAAGCACCTGCTTTTTTGACAGCCATCACAGTGCAGCCTGTCTTCTCCCAGGAGGGGCCACCCTGGGAGACACCTGAGACAGCTCACCCACATCCCACTCGGTGGCAGCAGCAGAACCTTGCAGCCACACACTTGGTCTCCTTCCTCAAACAGTCCTTATAGAGTCAGGGAACCCGGCCCTGCCGCTCCCCAGGGCTGCAGAGCAGACACAGCACACCTCTGGGGAGCCTGGCACTTGGTGCCCAGCCATTCCCCAGTGGGCTCCAGCGCAAGCACAGCCTGGCACAGCTCTGCCTGCAGCCCGGCTCACACAGGCACCGCACCCTGGGCACCCAGAGCTGTGTCCCAGCCGGGCCCAGTCCTGGCCAGCCACACATGCTGGGCCACGGGTGCTAAGCACACAGCTGTGACCTGTGCTGGTCACAGAATGGTAGGGGCTGGAAGGGACCTTTAGAGATTATCCTGTCCAATCCTCTGCCAAAGCGGGTCCCATCTAGATCAGGTCACACAGGAACGTGTCCAGGCGGGTTGAGAAACCTTCAGAGAAGGAGCCTCCACACCCTCCCTGGGCAGCCTGGGCCAGGGCTCCCTCATCCTTACAGTAAAGAAGTTTTTCCTTAAGTTTTTGTGTTCCAGCTTTTGTCTATTTCCCCTTGTCCTGTCACTGGATACAACAGAAAAAAGTGTCACCCGTCCCCTTGACATCCACCTTTCAAATACTTGTATTAATGAGATCCCCCCTGAGTCTCCTCCAAGATGAACAGCCCCAGGTTCCACAGCCTTTCCTCAGAAGGAAGATGCTCCAGTCCCCTGACCATTTGGTGGCCCTATGCTGGCCTCTCTCCAGTAGTTCCCCGTCCCTCTTGAGCTGAGGAGCCCAGAACTGGACACAGGACTCTTAAATGAGGCCTCACCAGGGCAGAGGAGGGGGGAAGGAGAATCCCCCTTGAGGTTGGGGCAGAAGTATGCCAAAGACCTGTCTACAGGCACTGGAAGTCATCAGTCTGCAGAAAGCATCAGGTCAGAAGCAGCAGCCCTGTCTCTGCAGTGGAGAGGTAAGCACTGCCCACACACCTCTAATTCAGCCAGTGCAAGTCCCACCAACTCCCCAGTTCATATCCAGTGACCCCTTTTACCACGTTTCCTCCCCATCTTTAGTTCTTCACACCTTAACCTTCACTTCCATCCTGATTTTGCTCCTGATAGTCCCATTTAGCTTTCACATGGTGATATGCATGAACTGCTTCAGAGGTCACAGCTGGCTACTCAAGGAAAGAAGGATTTTTATACCAATAAACTTGAACCAGGTGTGTTTCAAGCCTTTACGTGTAAACCTGTCCCTGTGGAATGGTTTTTGCTTTAACTCAATGAGAGTCTACTTTAGGAAAACAATTCCAAGCTAAGTGAAAATGGATTTACATGCCTCACACAAACTGTAGTCCTCGACAGTGTAAGAAAATCCACAAGCTTAAGCAAACTCACCACCTGCTGCCACAGAAGGGAACACGGTGGTACTCTGTTCCCAATGCAGCAGCCGGATGCTTCCACCACAGCCATTAGTGTGCACACAGCCTCACAATTCATTTCCAGTACTAACTCCACCTTCAATTCGTACCCTTCTTCCACTTACAGTCTCAGCCATCATCTGTAATTCAAGAATACCTTGCAGGTCTGTGAGAGCTCCCACGTGACCCTGTTACACGGGCAAGATCACACGTGTGAAAAGGGCACGCCGCAACATCACGACTTCTGTTCTTCCCTGGCCTGCTGAGAGCAGGCTAGCACAGCTCTACAGGTACAGCTTCATCTGGCCTAGCATCTCATGCTGCAAAAGGGAAATCAGGTTAAACAAGGCACTCGGGGATGCATCAGCAGAGAGAACCAGGAGAAAGGAGCGTGTGCTGTGGCCAGGCTGACTACACAGACATGTGGTGGGTCAGCCTGGGTAGAGGAAGCTGTCCTACTAACACAGTACATGCAGCATCTTTCAGAAGAAGCCACTCATGTAGTGCCTTAGCTACCAGTGACTGCAGTGAAGTGAATTGGGTTACAAAGCCAGGATTCAATACATTGCACAGCATCACTTTGTTATGTGACTACCTGTACCGAGCTTGCCTGGTGGAAGGCTGGAATAGAAAGGGAGTATGACTGCCAGCATAAGAAAGAAGCACTAATCAGCTGCCATCCCTTTGTTTTTCACCAATGAGGTAATCAACGTGCACACCTCATTCTGAATTGGTCTCTCACTAAGTCAGTTTCCTTTTGATACCCACTTTCTTCAACACAGTTGAGGCAAACTTTCATAAATCTGGGTATACATTTCTGCATATGCTACATGTGTGTACAACACAGAACCTCAGGGGCTGGAAGGGACCTTGAAAGCCCATCCAGTTCAACCCCCTGCCAGAGCAGGACCTCCTAGAGTAGGTCACATAGAAACATGTATGTATACAACAGATTTCATGCATTTTTTTAGCTCTTCATAATCAAAATCCCTCTTCTACAAAATGCATCTTAACCAGTGTAAAGACTGTTATTATTCTGCCAAATTCAAAAGCTTTCCAGTTCGACTCATCCGTGTTTTATGCAAGAATTAAGCAAGAAATGTGGTTCATTAAGAAAAATGAGATGAAACACCTTGGATATGTTGCAATATACTTAAGATTTTATGGGTAACTTATCACCTGAAGTGTCTCACAGACATTCACATTCACCTGGCAGCTGGGAACCACTTCAATCACCACTTACAAAGGAAACCAACATGCTGCTTTGCTGGCTTCTTTTTCAAATTAGCAACTAGAAACAGATGAGAAGCACAAACCCCAAGAGTCCCTCCAACAAAAAAGGCCACCAACAATCCAGATTTCTGAAACCCTCTGAACTCGACTGCATTACTACAAGAGGTATTTTCTGAGGAGTTCTTGTTCTGAAAAGAAGGGGGGCGGTGCAGGCTAAACCCTAGAAAGCAAAGCGGAAGAAATCATCCCTTTATGGCAGTTTGTGGTGAGGGAGTGACTCAGCTAAGGAAAACTGCAGAGCCCATTTGGAGACACTGATTCCGAGAGCAGTAAGGGCTGCAGGCAGAAATCTGATGCAGCTGCACCGCCAGAAATTTCAACCTTCACAAGCACGTAAGCACCAAGATAATAATTTGCAGTAACCCTATAGGTTCTGTCTATCCTTGCAGCAATTTTTTGGTGTGAAAAGAACACGTGAGGGAAGTGAGGATATATTCTCTACCTATTTCTCATACCGACCAAGCAAAAAACACAGGGTTTCATCATAAAAAGTCAAATGTCATTTCTAAGGTGTTTAAAATTTGTATTATAACTGCTCTGAATTTTGAATTAGCCCTTCTACAGACTCAGCAAGCAGTCGGCTCTGCCCTGCAAGCTACTGTATGCAAAACTTGGGGAGGCAGTTCTTTGTGCATTTAGGACTAGTGCAAGAGTGACCAAGGGATGAAAAACCTCCAGCACCCTACTCTCCACTGGAGTGGTTTTTTTACCTGTAGATCTTACAAGCTACTTTTAAAGAGTAGGAAAAAGACAGTTAAGAAAAACAGCCTTGTGGAAGGGATTTTGAATCACCAAACATCACGAAACAAGAGGCTACACACATCCAACAAAAATCCCGGGGAGCAGGTCTTACGGATTAAAAACTGCACGTGTGCATCACTGCCCTCTAGTAATTGCAACAGCCGAGAATCACAGTCGCTACTGCACTTACAAGCAGCAGTGATTGTGAGTATTGTACGGACTGAGAAGGAACCTAATTCTGCACTGAAGAGTTTACGGTGTAAATAGAGCAGAGGGAAGGCACAGAGAAAGGGCTCAGGCAAACAAGAGAGGTATCTCAAGCCATGCCAGGCACACTATCGTTGTAGCTGCCTAACTCTTTTCCTTCATTAATAAACAAGCCCTGTGTTCCTCCACAATGATTCACTGTTCCCACAAGCGGGGAAGCCAAAGCCTTTCTGTCAACTGGCCCCACCGATTTCTTTCACCCCGGAGGGCGCCCACACACGAGAATCACAAAATGGCTGATCAGAAGCCGCCTCACTTCATGGCCACAACTCAAGCGGGGACCAGCTCTCCAAGACACAGCAGCCTTCAGGGCCAGCCCTGCCCCTCGGAACACTCCCCGTTCCCCCACAGCGGGGGCAGTCCCGGGGCCATGGGCCACAGCGGGTTGAGGCAGAGCCGCCGCAGATGCAGGCCGCAGCCGTCATGGCCGTCGTGGCAGGCCTCCCGGCCAGCAGGCCTTCTCCAGCCACACCAGCCAAAGGGCAGGAAGGAAACAAAGCGGTGTCTGCGTCCCTGGGAATGGTCCGTGGGCTGCTGCAGCACACAACAGCTCTTTTCCCTTCCCTTCTTTCCCTTCCATGAAGGAGGAAGAAATGAAGGGGATCATTTTGCCCGATTTCCCCTCAGGTACAAGTAAGGGCTAAAAGTCTCATGAAGAAGGTTTTAGCATTTAAAGAAATAGCTGAGAAAGTTGTAATGTTGCAAGGGAGCTTAAACCTCATATCCCTCAATGTCAAAGGAACAATAATAATGTGTGGAGGTCAGACTGAGACAGATCATAGAACGGTAGGGTTGGAAGGGACCTTTAGAGACCATCTAGTCCAACCCCCCAGGTCAATCTGCTGCCTGCAGATGGTTGTCCTGCTTGAGTTTTGCTGTATTTTATAGTACTTTAACTATTTGCCCTGCCTATAGGTGAAGTACCATAATCCATACACTGCTGGGCAGAGTCTGACCCGTGAGATATCCCTGTTTGTTTTCTTTCCTGCTAGGTGGGCTTGCATGTTGAAACACTAGTCTGGCTTCTGCATGTGATACTGAAACCACTTTTATTTGTGCTTTAAACAGGCAAGACAAAAAAGTGATTGCCTACACAGATCCTTAATAATTGTCACATGTATAGTTTTCACACGTGGAAAGGTGTCTCTTCCGAGATAACACCGTCTTTGAAACCAGTTGTGCAGATGAAAGGTTAAGTCCTCATTCTTCTAAAAGCATATACTAACGAATTTTGAGCTAAGGCAAGAACAAACAGGCAGCGCCATGTTTTCTTGTAAATCAATTTATAACCTAGGAAAGCACATTCCTCGGTGACAAGTTTGCATTGGGAAGGAATTCACACTTACAGCTGTAACGAAAAGAAGTGCTTGCAGAAGTTTTTAAGCATCGCAGTCAAGAGATTTTTCTCCTCACGTCCTGAGAGCACCTGTATTCTCCAGTGAGAGCAAAGGGTCCCCAGAAGATCACAAGCAAGATTCGGGTTACAAAAAGCAACAGAAAGTGTTGTGGGAGAAACAGAGTGAATTAAGCGCATACAGACTGTACTATCAGATCCTACATTACTGCGCTGAAAACGGTTGCACAAATGCATCTAGTATACAAAGCACAGAGTGTATTTATGCTGAACAGGCATCGTGATCCTCCAACACCAAGAAAATTCGTCTGTGTTAATGTCCTCAAGTAATATAAATTGCTTGCGTCAACAAACACAGAACAATTAGCTTGTTACCCTTAAACCGAGTTTAAAATAAGCAAATTGTTTGATGACTTTGATGTTTTCCACCCAAAATGTGCTGGCTAATTTTTCCATTCCAGTTCCCATTCCAATCTTTTAACTGCCTTAATCTCCTGCCCTCAGATGTTGACCTCCTAAGAACAGAGGTCATAGGTTAGCACAGACAGACCTCAAAAGATCTGGACTATCAATTCATGCCTGAAAGATTTCTCTTCCACAAAAGAACGACTAAAAAAGCAAATTCCAAAATCCAGCTCCACAGGCTGTGTAAAATAGAAACTTGTTGATGTGTTACTTTCAGAAATATTCTTAGAAGGTTGTATCTGAACAATATGAATTGATTTCTGCAGGACACAAAACTGACTAAAACCAGTGGCATCGACACGATGACCGAACCTCAAAGCTAAAACAGGAAAGCTCTAGACATGAGAGGATGAAGAGTGAGCATCTTTAACCGCAGACGTGTGAGTGTTTTAAATGTTTCTAATCTCTATGTCTCAAAAGAGTATTTTTCCCAAGTCAGGCATTTTTAAACACCATTTTTGTTTTCCTGTAAGCGTGCAAGTCTGAGCTCAGCTAACCTGGAAAATGAGGCAGCACCAGTTTATACAGACTTTACTGATTGTTAGTGAGACTACCACCTCGTTTTCCTGCCATCATCAGCCATACAGCAGATTCCTTGCTGCTTGTCTGATCAATGAACACTAAGCTCTCGTTAAAAAAAACTACCAGATGTTTCTTTTCTAAAGCATAAATGAAATGTATAGATTGTAAAAGTGAGTTAGAAATACAGAGAAACAACAAGAACAAAATGTTAGAGAGAATAACTTCTGAGCTCCAAGTAAAATGTGCACAATGTATGTAAGTACAAACATCCTAAAAGTGGAGTAACAATACCCCCACAGTTAACAACATAAAGTCGCGTTGAACTGTTTAACAAAGCAAGTTAGAACGCTCTGTGGAGTCTCTTTTTTTGACTTAGGAAACTGAAGTGCTCAGCACACTTGAAGTGATTATTAAAAGGAGATGCAGGCATGTTACGATGTGAGCAGCAAACCAGGGTTCCCCAAAAATAAGTCAAAGCACAACTGCATGGAAAGATACGCCCCATCAGCAGGAAATTAAACGTTTCTCATACACTCACTGGAACGTTTCACAACAAACAACTTGGGAAAAGGGGTATAAAGAAAACGAAACCTTTAAAAAGGTAAAGAGCCAGGCTTACATCTGAGCTACACACAGTTTCTAATCCTGTTGCCAACTAGGGAGGATTCCCTCCTGTTAATGGAAGAAGTAACACTGGGTAACTACAGAACAACTCATCTCAGGATGCACAGACTGAAACACTCTATTGTGTTGTTTCACATCATCAGTTCAGCACAGCAAAAATGCAGAGGTGCTAATTTTAAACATCAGCAAATCTGGAACTGAATCTGAAACACTGAACCATCTCAGCTTTTCTTGTCTGTCAAAAGATAAGGCATTTCTCACTAAAGAAATAAAAGCATTCTGGCTGATGCAAAGGCTGTTGTAACCGTCCCTGCAGACAATGGAATAAGAGCAGTCTGTAGTTTGCTATTGTTTTCAGAGCTGTCTGAAGTAAATTGCATGCTTCGCATTTAAAATGTCCAACAGCTAAAAGAGTAAAAACTCCAAGTAACTTCTAGGCTACAGAAAGCTATTCAGCACAAGACCAGCACAATTTAGACCTGGTTTTGTCCTTTCAGCTATTCATTGTAAAAACACTAGTGCCAGGAGACTCAACACCAACATGGTTATAAATGAATGGAGATCAAAGGAAAGAAATTGTTTGGCTCACTCCCATATTTCATAGTGACCCTTCACAACTCCTTCCTCTTCACCTGTTCCCCTGGTCTGTTACTGAGCAAACCCAGGTCCCTCTGCTCCATCAGTGACGCTGGCCTCGGCTCCCTGTTTCTCCAGCTCGGCCGTGACCACCTTTGTTCTCTCTTGCACACGTATGTGCAACTTCTCCTGTGAAATCAGTCTCTTCATCCTCATCTTACAGTGTCCCAGCACAGCTTAAAGGACAAACATGTCCAAATCCCCAAGCCCAGCTGCTTGTAGGAGGAGGTTTCAGGCTAATTTCTACTCATTACTTACAAACTCAGCACTCAAAAGACAAGGAAATAGTCTGCACTGTAGTAACAGCCTGTGAACCAACACATGAGTTCTCCTCTATGGCATTTTATCTCTTGCTGCACAGAATAGAAGACAGTTATTGTATATTTCTTCAACTTACTCAATTCAGTGCTCGAGCCCCCAGCTAAACCCCGAGCACAACACAGCAGTACTGACTTTGAGGCTCTCACTACAATCTTGTCATGCATGGCCCACGTTCATTACTTTGCACGGGCTCTATGAAATGGTGTGGTTTCACTGGCCCCAATGAAATGCACAAGACTCTAGAGCAGCAGGAAAATAAACCAAAAGTCAAAATAATCTTCCAGAGGAGCCTTATTCTAGGTGCCCAGTTTGAAACAGTAAAGTCCACAGAGCACTGTAGTGTTTTATAGGATCTGATACGTTTAGGGCAAAGCTCAAACTGAGCAACTGTTACATTTGGGAGCATGTGGCTGTTCTGCAAAACAAACTCCAGATGTATCACGTGTGTCTCCCAGTAAACAAGGAACACACAGTAAGCTCACTCCTGCAGAAAGCCCCATTTCAGACCAACCACCCCAGATCCACTGGCTGATCCCCAGCCTTCCCAGGGCTGTCAGGCAGGAGCTGACATCCCACCTCTTCAGCTCCTCCTGCATTAGCTCTTGCCCTGCAGCCAAAGCAGAGGAAACTGTGTTTCGACCCCTGTTTGTGCCCTGGGGGGATTCAGGCTTTTCTTCCCTCCTTGAAGACTGCCTTAACTAACAGCTTCTGAGGTGATCCTTTGGAGCCTGGGGAAAACCAGGTGGTTCTCCTATTGACACCATTTTCAGTGCTCTGTTCTCCCCTCCCCAAGTCCCTCCCTTCCCTCTCCTTAATTTCCCCTCTGTTTGTGTTTTTCTGTATTCCTGCTCCATCCTAATCTTCTCTCTATCCGTTGTCCTTCCTGTGACTCTGCCAGTGGGATCAGGGACATCACAGGAGCATTTCTATTTCAGCTTCACCGTCTCTTCTCTGAACAGCTTCCCAGAACCAGAGGAAACGACTGCAAAGTCCCACTCAGCCCTGCTACGTCTGGATGGAGGCTGTGCCACTGCTGTGCAGGGCTGACTTAAACTGGTGCTTCCCTCCCCCCCCCCAAATAAACCTACCTTTCCTGAGGCAAATAAGCTCTTAAACCCACGATTTCTTTCAAGACATAGCCTATGTCTTATTACCTGCATCAACAGCAGCCCGTAGGTGTATTCAGGGGGGTGTGCACGGTGGGAAGAGCAGTAGCATGCCTGCACCCCCACCACGGGGATGACTACCTCCATGACACATTCCTCTTACATAATGAGCTTCTTGACAAAATGAGACGCTGAAGTAAACTCACATTTTCCAATGATTCATATTTCAGTAGGTTTGATCTTCAAGTGTCAAGGACAGAAACATGAAGCCGCAGCTAATAAAAGAAACAGCTGGAATGATATTACTGTACAGACTTTACTCATTTGAAGTTAAAGGGCTCCAGAACTTTTATTCCTTCTGAAGAGCTTCACATGCATCAACAGCGATAAATCAGAGAGGCAACGCTGTGGGAATACCTGATTTAGCAGCTATGTTGTAATTCAGTTTTCTCCCACTTTCAAGTTGTTGGGGTCTTTCTCAACAGGCCAAGACGTGTAACAATTGTTCCACCCCCTGGCATCGCCACTATAATCTTTCCTTGGTGTTACATATTTAGCATGTGCTTTGAGGATATTTGTTAGGTGAGGCTGGAGAGCAACATATCAAGGGAAAGTAACGACATGCAACTGTTTTCCTAAAATAAGAGAGGTCTGGGGTTTAGTTATTTACACTGGGTATTGTTTGTAGTAAAACACAGCCCAGACTGCATCTTTTTAACAGTTCATCCTGCAAGTAGTTTTGTTTCCAGTTCACTGAGAGCTGGAGCGAGTCAGGTAAGCATAAAGCAGCACAGCCTGCAGTCAGGGTCAGCACCAATCTAAGAAACCTTGTGAAATAATGCCCTCTCCCTACCCCTTTCAAAGCACAGGCTTCACTGAGCTGGGCCCTGAAAATGTATGTACTTTTCTGTTTATTCTTGCCCACTTGAAAGCAGTGTATTAGCATAGTGGCAAGAAACTAACCAGCAAGGGAAACGTTCACTAAGGTGGCAGATGCCAGTCGGATCAGGTAGTCCTGCAGAGACAGAAATGCTTTTAACATACATGCCACTGAAGTTTTTTATCACCTCTGTCAAACTGACCAAAGTTCTCAGTTCCTTCGTGCTTCTAAATCCCTTCAGATATGGTGAATCGTTACTGGAGACAAGGCTCCAGTGCCATCGCTTCGTGTACCACTACACCACACCTCACCACAGCAAGGGCCTCAATATATATGCCGGTGCTTCATTGTAAGTGAGAGAAGGCTCCTCTCTCGACGACAGAGGGTGAAATACTCCAAAAACACGAGGCCTGAGGAGACATCTGATTAAAGGAAACATTCCGCACTCCAAACCCAGTGTATGTGCTTAAGAAACCCATCTGCTGCGCAGGGACTGTTTTACTCTACATGAGGCTGCGCACAAACGACACCTTCCTACTCCCTTCATCTGTTCCTTGCACGTTTTCAGAATGGCATCTACTCACTCTAGCACTGAATTTGGATTCCTTATTATAAACACTGTGAAAAATGTGTACAGGCATGCAGACAGAAAACAAGGACAACTTTATTCAGGCTCTACTCTGTTCTTAACACAAGCTCGCAGCAAAGAAAATTAGGCTTGGCTGTTGCTTGGTCTTGTTTCAGCACAGAAACCTGCCTTCACCCAAAGCATGTGAAGAGCTCCTTTGGAAGGCACCTCTGATGGGAAGGAGGAGTCTTTATTTCAAGTGACCATGTGGTGGATTTGGTAGATTTGAAAACTAAACAGTGTTCTCTGCATTGAAGCTTTGGCATGGGATTTCCTCCGGGTCTTCTGAAAGATAGTCCCTTGCTCCAGCATTCAAGTGCTGATCTCTGGGCCCTGCAGTCTGGCTCCTGACTGTTGGAGCTATGGAAACAGGCAGGAAGACAAATCTATTCTCTCTTGAGGAAAGTAACTCCTAATGCTGTGTGCTGGACCTGGGGAGAGAGTCTGCTGCAGACAGGCGAGGCTTCCCCACTTGTGCTCTCACTCTGGGGCACTATTCTAGCGCAGCTCTTCACCTGTCACTTCCAGAAGACTGAAGGTTATCTCCACCCTAGGCTGGAGATGACATCATGCCAAACACTGTATGGTCCATACAGACTGGGTGCTATACACACAGGAAAAACTGTTTCAGTGCTGAGATGAGGGAGCCCTGGCCCAGGCTGCCCAGGGACAGTGTGGAGGCTCCTCTCTGGAGGTTTCCAAACCCACCTGAACACGTTCCTGTGTGACCTGATCTAGGTGAACCTGCTTCTGCAGGGGGGCTGGACTGGATGATCTCTAAAGGTCCCTTCCAACCCTACCACTCTATGACTCAGTGGTAGTTGTTTTGTCTTTCCTCCCTTATGCCCTCTTCCTTTCATCTTTTAGTGGAATAAATGCTTGGTCTTGGAGATCTGATTCTATTCTCATCAGGCTGGATGGACCAAGTCCTGCAAGCACACTGTATGTTTGGTATGCAGGAAGGGCTGAGGCTGCTGAGCTCTTAAACACAGGTGGATGATGCAGATTTTAACAAGGGCTGTCTAATGAATACATGCAGTAACACTTTTCAGAGGCTTCTAACTTAGACTTGGATGGGTTTGCACAAAGAAAAGGAAAGATTAACCCCTTGCCCTAGAGATTCACCTTCAAGCCAGCTTTCAAGCCTCCAATCCACAGCATCTAGCAGCAGCTATTTTTAAGAGCTACCTATTTTTAACCCCTCTTTTGAGCCCTCTGGTTTTGTCCCACTCTTGGAAAAAACTGAGCTGTTGATAAACTTCCCAAAAAGTTGTCAGCCTGAAAAACAGAGCAAATATGTGTCCCTAACTGACTGTATTCCAGCAAAGATATCACGAGTACTGGAGCAGCACAAAGCTCTCAGGCTTCTTGGCTTTTGCCTTTTTTCCCCCTTTGTCCTTAAATCTAGCAACATTTTGCTGCTCCTATTACAAGCAGTTCCCACTAGGTTTGTGGCTTATTGTGGCCAATAACATCATGCAAGAAAGCACATCTCAGACTTGTATTTCTCCCCCTTTCTAGCCTATTGTCTAAGTGTGCAGATTACTCACAGCATCAGTTCTGCACAAATCATCTCCAGTGTCGGTTGAGGATCCGAGAGGAAGCTGCATCCTGCAGCTCAGATACTTAACACATCCCTGAATTGTCTTTTGTGGCTCAAGTGTTGATACTGAAGAAATGCCTGAGCTATACCTCCCTATTTCTTACAGTCTCTCCTTAAATGCACAGTGCTGCTGGAAAGGGGTTAGTAGGCCAGAGGGACCTCATTTCACATGGCAGTTTGCATGGAAGGGAACACAGCTACAGCGGTCTCTGCAGTCCATAAGCCCCTGGAAGGAGGAATGAAACATCCACCAGAATCACTGTGAAGCAAGGAAAAAGCAAACAGCCACAAAAATGCCCTGTGCTTGGAAAATGGGAAAAGCAGGAATGAAATCCAGAAGTAGAAGAATTCTTAGCATCTCAAACCAGGTGAAATGAGTCAGGAGGGAGGAGGAGGAGGAGGTATTCATGCTTTACCTTCTGAAATCCCAGCCCTGAGTAAGTTCCTTTGAGGAAATCACTGTAGAAGCCATGCAACTTCTGCAGTACTTCTGTGCCAGCTTCCTCTTTAGAAAACAGCAGAGCTGGGAACACAACCTGTCTTGGAGAGCAGCTGGAAAGTTCGGCCCTTTGACAGTGACATACTGACCCCGTTCTGTGCCAAAGGCTGTGAGTGCCCAAACTTGTGCTTTGTTCCTCTGCTCAGCTGGGCACTCTCCCTTGGTCTGTCCCCTGTTTTGCCCTGGTGCTGTTCAGGACCTGTCTGAAGTAGGTCCCTGGGGCTGGCCAAGTGCAGGAGTGGACGTGTCCGCTGTGTTGCAGTTACGTGTTACCACCAGCCCAGCCTTGCTTCCCAGCTCTTGGGTGGCAGGACTTTCCCCATCTGCCTTGGTCCCATCCATCTGTTAAGAAAGGTTTCTATGAGCTTCTCTCATTCTGGTAACAGTTCAGGGCTCTCCTTTCCAGCTCATTCCACTCCCCTTATTCACATCTCCTTACCCACATCGGCTCAGCTGGAGCTGTAGGAGGCTCTTAAGCATGAACCAGCAATGTGCCCTCGTGGGCAAGAAGCCAATGGCAGCCTGGGATGCATCAAGAAGAGTGTGGGCAGCAGGTCAAGGGAGGTTCTGCTCCTCCTCTACTCTGCCATATCTACTGAGGCCTCATCTGGAGTCCTGTGTCCAGTTCTGGGCTCCTCAGCTCCAGAGGGACAGGGAAGTGCTGGAGAGAGGCCAGCACAGGGCCACCAAGATGATCAAGGGTACAGAACATCTTTCATATGAGGAAAGGCTGCGGGACCTGAGGCTGTTCAGTCTGGAGAAGAGGAGACTGAGGGGGGATCTCATTAACATTTATAAATATCTAAAGGGTGGGTGTCAGGAGGTTGGGACATCCCTTTTTTCTACAGTAGCTAGCAATAGGACAAGGGGTGATGGGATGAGGCTGGAACACAAAAAGTTCCATTTAAACATAAGAAAAAACTATTTCAGAGGATCACAGAACTTCTTCAAGCCATGAGAGGCAGAGAGCAGGCGGTGCAAGCCGGACTGCTGCATTGGTACACAAAGCCCAGCTCTCAGGACTAACCTGAAAGGTGTAAAAGATTATTACCATTCCTCAGCCCATCAGGCATCAAAACATAATTAATCAATTACACACATCTCAACCCTGAGTGCACCACTTACCCTTTCCTCTGTCTAAAACCACGGATGCACAGTTTAAAAGCCCCCTGCACACACGAGCCTCTAGCACGCACAGCTCCCACCTAAGCAGGACGTTACTTCACCTGTTTTCAGCCTGACCACTCTTCTAACAGCAATATTTGCAAATCAGTTTTACATTCCTTTGCAGGCTGCCTCTAATTCAGTAAAAGCTTCTGTAGTAAAACCAGTGGAGGGGATGATTTATGTAGTCCCGTAGACAACAGCTTCAGGGGTTTAACCGAACGCCCGAGTTCCACGTAAGAGCCCGTACACAGGAGGGTTTGTCTTCACAAATGGATACATGATCAAAACAGACTTTCAATAAACACTTGCAAAGAAAAAAAAAAGGGAAAAGGGGTGGTGGGGGGAAGGAGGAATAGCAAAGTAACATAATTACCTATCTCCCTTTGGTTTTCTTTTTTGTACTGTCTTCCCTTTGGGTCGTCTTTCACTTCCTAAGCAGGGGCTCCCTCCAGGGCCTGTTACCCGTATTGATTCAAGGCCGTTGGAAGATTTCTTAAAAGTAAATTCCACTGGTTCTCCTTCTTTTAGGCTTCTAAATCCTTCCATGTAAAGCTTGCTCTGTGAATAGGAAAAACACTCTCGGTTACCATTGCCTTAAAACAGTATTTACATTCATAAACAACAGGACAAATTATCCCTGCCTGCGCTCCTAGAACACACACAGGCTGAGTAACAGCTTCCTCTGTGTGAACTAGAGCGGGTGAGACTACAAATTACAGCCTTGAAAACACTCTTCAACACTAAACAAGTAGCAGGAACCCATTTTCGGTCTCAGCAAAAATGAAACACCACTTTCCTGTCCTGTGGTGAAGGCTGTAGATGTCAGGAGCAGAGAATATGCCAGGTTCTGAAACCCCCACATCTGACAGCCACCAGGATCTGAGCTTCTAACAGTATGGTAAGAGAGCAAACGTTCATGTCAGAGCTCATTCCTTTATGATCAGAATGATCACAGCTTGTATTCCTTGTATTTGGGACACGGCTGTGCTGCTCTACCAATGAATAAGGGATGCAGTGAGTACGAGCAGCAGAAGGAAGGCACTCAGAACAAAGCCCACCAGAACGGGCAAGTCAAAGATCCCTAGTGAGCTGCTAGTTCAGAACCCTCCAAAAATTACCAAGTCAGCATGATTTAGTTATGAATTTGCATTTTCAACCACAGAAAAGGAAACTGTTATCATCAGAGAAAGTGAAACACACTGGTAACTCTTCTGATATTACACCGTAGCAGCAAAGCCTCGGGCAAGCTGAGGTTCACAGCAGCTCACCACTGATTCTGATGCCTCAGTTCCTCACAAATTACATACAGCAGCAAGTCTGCATCCCAGCATAAACCTGACGAATCAAGCTCTCACATAAAAGGCTCGCCGAGTTAAACGAGCTAGGTTTGGGTGTCAACTGCCAGACACTTGCAGTTTGTGCAGGACAGCTGTGAAATGTTTTCTCTCTTTGCTCGACAACTCTCCGTGGCAAAGAGAAAAATGTGTCCTGGCCAACTCTCACTCCATTTTCCAGCATTCAACAAGGGAATCTTATCTGGATGTGCCATCCCACTCCTGGCTCTAAGTAACATCTACCACCCAACAAATGCGACCGGGGATTGTATCCAAACCAGAGGGCAATCCCTGACATGCGCACCCTGCAATCATGTTGTGAGTGTTTCACGTTGTTTCAGTGGAGCACAAGAACTGACAGCTACAGCATTCACAGCTCACACACAAAGAGGGAGCTGGTCTCTTCGCAAGGATGCACAGAGAACAGGCCAGGAGGCAACAGGCTTGAGCTGATTCAGGGGAAACTCTATCCAGACACGAGGAGACGTTGCTCACTATGAGAGGAATTAAACCCAGAGAAGGAGCGTGGCTCCCTTTGCTGGAAATAGCTCAGATTCAGCTTGGCAGGGCACTGAATAACCTAAAGGCCCTTCCTTGCTTTCAGTAAAAGGCTGGAGCAGGCAATCTCAAAAAGCCCCTTCCAACCCAGACTTTCTGTGAGTCAGGTTTCTCAACTGGAATGGGAAAGCAGGATTCCAGACCCCACTTCCACAGCAGAGTTACCTCCGCGGACCTCTGCCATTTAACTCCCCCGTGGCTTTCTGAAGATGGACAACACTGCCAAGTCCACTTCCCACAGCACAAAGACTGACTTCAAAATGATAAAACCACCAGGAATATTCATTCTAATGAAACCATGTTCACCTTTGCTTCCAAAAGCCCCGAGTACCAGACCAGGTGACTTCTCACTGCTCCAGCAGCCACTATTCATAACACATCAACCACCACCAATGCTGCTCTGACTGAGCCAAAAAGCAAGCAAGAACACAGCTCTGTTGGTTAGGACCAGGGCTGTTTTGTCCACTGGTTAGGACGTGGCTCTTCTAACAAACACAACAGTGTGAAGCATGAGACAAACAGCTGACTTCTCTTTGAGTGGTATTTAAAAGGCAAGGGAGAGTCCGTGGGAGGACACAACCGTGAAAGCAGAAGTGTGTGGTGTCTATTCCATCAATCATGAGCCTGGCTGGTTTTCTACGTGAAAATATCACGTATGAAAAAGGAAATGTGCAAAATTTGTCCCTAATACAACTGAAGGATGGTAATTCTACACAGAGCAATGAGACCAAGTACCCAGGCAAGCAGGATTACTTCAAGCAAGCCCTCCACTTTGCAATGTCTGTGCGGCAATAAGAGGATCTTTGTCATCCCAGCTGGGAATACGCCCAAAGAACACATCCCCACTCCTCCACTGAAAATGCAGATCCTGCCTGTCCTGTGGGTCCATCTCTAGGTCCACCCATACCTCTTCAGTCCTTCAGCAGAGAAAACCTTGTTAAAACGAAATTACTGAACAAGTACTTTGTCCCAAACTCAAAGGTACATTAAATGA
Source organism: Colius striatus (assembly GCF_028858725.1). NCBI lineage: Eukaryota > Metazoa > Chordata > Aves > Coliiformes > Coliidae > Colius > Colius striatus. Next base: position 1,313,656 of record NW_026908529.1, read on the forward strand.
AAAAAGGGATGTCCCAACCTCCTGACACCCACCCTTTAGATATTTATAAATGTTAATGAGATCCCCCCTCAGTCTCCTCTTCTCCAGACTAAACAGCCCCAGGTCCTGCAGCCTCTCCTCATATGAAAGATGCTCCAGTCCCCTGATCATCTTGGTGGCCCTGTGCTGGCCTCTCTCCAGCACTTCCCTGTCCCTCTGGAGCTGAGGAGCCCAGAACTGGACACAGGACTCCAGATGAGGCCTCAGCAGGGCAGAGCAGAGGGGGATAAGAACCTCCCTCGACCTGCTGCCCACACTCTTCTTGATGCCTCCCAGGATGCCATTGGCTTCTCCCCCACGAGGGCACGTTGCTGGCTCACGGTCAGTTTATTATCAATCCGGGCTCCCAGGTCTCTCTCTGCAGAGCTGCTCTCCAGCAGGTCACCCCCAGCCTGTGCTGGTGCAGGGAGTTGTACAGGGCATTATTAGTGCTCAAAAATGTTTTTCTTCTTCCCATTTTACCTCTGACAACAGGAGCTTTGTTTACAAACAAAACATTATCTTTACACGGGTGATTTTTAGTATTTTTAAAAGCCAAAGGAATGGAACAGTTTTGCTTTCACAAATTCTGTTATGCCAGGGTACTTTTTTTGTATGTTTTTTCCCCCAGCACTTCTAACACCACAAAATGCTGCAAATACCCCATTCCAAATGACTCGCACAGCACCCTCCTTGAATACACACCAACAGCTTTCCAGCGTTACAGACGGATTTGGTGCTGACTTCTTGTGTAAATGCTGTTAGCCAGCTCAATAGATTCTCTGAGGTTGCAACAACAATTCAAAGCCACAGTGGAAAAGCAGCATTTGGAATCCAGCAAAACAAATGTAAAACCCGAATCCTCCTTAACTTGTCTGCAGCGCCGCGACAAAAAATGTCTGTAGAGTTGACAATTCAATGTTGAGAGACCTAGCTCGGTATTTTCCTCACATTACTTAAACAAATAAACCCCAGACAATTAAAAGCAGCCAGAGTTTCAAGTCAGTGAACCATTTCTAGAGCCCTGAATGGGGTGTGTGGGCACGGCGCCAATGAACAAAGGGAAAAACCTGAAGGCAACGTGCTTTTCCTCCTTTCGCTCTCTTTCAGCTGTCAGAGGCTTTGCTGTTATTTTTACCAGCAGTCAATACAGTGATTTCAGGCTTGAGCTTTTTCCCTTTTTCACTTGACAGGGCCACTTCCAGTATCCCATTACTTCTCGCTATTTGAAGCCCGTAAGGTAAAGCCTCAGGCACCTCTGGTGTGAGCAACACCTTGGTTCAACGCTGTTTTGTGAGAGTATCACCAGTAACACAACCTAAGTGGGGAAAAAAAACCCCACCATCCCAAGTTCTTGGAAAGCGTTTGCTAAGAGAAAACAGAAATCAAACCACAACAAATAGAAACTGAGTGGACAAGGTGGCCCCAAAGAAAGGCACCTTGTAAGAGCGCTCACAACTCCCACCAAGCGCTAGGAAAGAATGGAAGTTTGGAGTTCAGGCTTATTACAGCTCCTGATGAGAGTACACTGCTATCACTAACGTGTGGGGAGCAGACAACAGGCTGCCCATAAGTGCCTCCTCACAACAGTCTTGCTATTTCCAGTCAGGGCTGTGAACAACTGCTGTCACAGCCATCCAGTCCTTTAGAGGAGGAAAGAAGCTATTCAGTGGCATTTTGCTTAGATCACTTATTTTCTGCATCTCTCATTTCTGCCCCTTCTTTCTCTAGTGACTGATTGATTGCTGGGTACAATGGCCAGATGCCACAAGAATGCTGCATTTCCCAAGGTAAGAAAACAGTTTTTTCCTCCAGAATTACCTACAATTAAATCCAGACATGAAGGAAAGCATATCCTGAAGCCCAAGCACACCAACAATCCTAATAAACTGTCTCCAAAACACCCTTGTACAGCTCTGTCAAGAGTCATCAACCTTTGAATACATCAAGAGCAGAGAGCAAGAGGACACAGAGCAAATTCCCTTGAACTGGATCTATATCTAGTGCCTTTTCCTGCATTAGGTCAAAACCAGAATGTGTTGTACGCTGCACACACAGGGGCAAGCACTACAAAATGGTACCAGTTACACCACACAAGAGATGCTGCAAGGACTTGTGCTGTCGTAGAATCATAGAATGGTAGGGGTTGGGAGGGATCTTTAGAGATCATCTAGACCAATCCCTCTGTAGAAGCCACCAAAATATCATGTTATTAATCATATAATTTGTGCTTAAATATAGATCCAGCCTGCTGCAGAGACTACCTATAACGTTACTATTCCTACTAGTACTCCTCTCTCATAACATTATTATTCCATTCTCTGCATATATGGAATTTTCTCTACTCAGTTTTCCTTCTCCTGTGCTTTAATGCCAGGCATGAAAATCAAGCTGGCCTCTTCTCCCATTTCTTATTTTAAGTATTTCCTCATGTCATGGTAGGCACAAGAAAGAGTTTCAGGATTCGGTCCAGTGAATTCAAAGGCATGGTTCCTCCTGCTCTACCTCACTCTCACATTGACTCGGGAAGAAAACTGTTTACCTCACTTGGTAGTGTCATGTTTTCTGCTACACTGCTGCTCCCTGAATCAGTCCTATGCAGAGTCAAAAAACCCACCAACACACCCCAAAAGAAGTCACACAAGTCTGTAGTCATGGCAGGTAAAGCTGTCCTGGGCCAATTTACCACTTACATTGCCTTGGTGACCTGAAACCCCACTGTGAATCCCAGCCAGATGATGATGCTCTCTGAAGTTGATGCATTTAAAAGCATCTTCTCTTGCCAAACACCAAGCTCCCTCCTCACAAGTGTTCCCTGGCTATCAGCTGCCCACACTGCATTTGGAGCCCTGCAGATCTCCCCAGGACAAAGGCCCTTCCCTTCCCTTCCCTTCCCTTCCCTTCCCTTCCCTTCCCTTCCCTTCCCTTCCCTTCCCTTCCCTTCCCTTCCCACTGAGCCACTCCTCTCTTGGGCAAGCCCATCGCTTCATGCAACTGAAACCACCTCCTGTTCTGTTCCAAATACTCAGCTGCTGTAAGGCAGTTTTGGGGGTGGAAGATAGGAAGGGTGGCCCACCATAAAATCCATCAGTGCCACCAAGTCAAGGTCTCTGGTTACTCCCACAAGAGAGACAAACATGCTGAAACCTGCATGGTTTCAGAGATGGCTGAGCTGTCTCCTGCTGGAGTCTCTCTGTGAGTTTAATGGTGAAGACAGAACACAAGGCTACGACTGACTCGTTCTAAAAAGCACAGTGAGCACACGGGATCTAGCATGGAACTGATCCAGTGTAGATTGTCCCATGCACACAGGTGGAAGTGCAAAAGCACAATGTACAACCCACACAGTTTCCTGCGTTTTTCAAGTACTGAAATGTCCCCTGGTGTAAAGCACAGACTCAATGGCAGAGTTACTACAACTAAACCACAGCTTCCTCCAGATTTACTACACCTCTCTGGCGTCGCTAACCACATTTTCAGTAGCAACTGCAGCACCTCCGTTTCCCACATGTACTCTACAACGCCGATAAGCTCGGTCTCTGTGCCCCTCTACACATCCCCCAAGCACAGGAATGACAATTCCCTAGGCCAGGAGATGTTTTAGCTGTATAAAGGTTTCCCATCCACCTCTCTCACCACCTCCTACCATCCTAAGAGACTACACACAGTTAAAAAGAGACTAGGCACAAAGGACACACCAAGGTATGGTTTATCAACAGGCAGCACGCCAACGCCGACAGATTGTTGGGAAGTCAGAGCTTACATTTAGTGTTTATTTTGTAATTCAATTGATTTAAAATGCCAATACACAAGTGAAACACGGAAATGTGGTTAAAATATTTGTTTACCAAAACCAAAGTCGCCGTGCACACAAACAGCAAGACAAGGGTATCTGACAAAACCGATGGGATTCCAGTGTCATTGCTCATAAAGAAGAGTTAAAGAGGCTGACAGTTTCATTTAGGATGAGGGGTTTTTTTGAGTTGTAGCTATTTTCACAACATTGCCCACATTGTAAGACCAAAACACCATAAAGGTGTCTGCTATACCTTACCATAAAAACGTTAAACAGCAAGACTTATCCTGTACTAACAATCCCTGACTTACAATTCAAGTTTTCTAGTCTTTCCATGGGTTTTTATCATGGTTAATCCTCTTAGCTACTCTTGCACAGCAGATTGTACATTTACTAAGGTTCTGATTATTTAAATCTGATTATTAAACTAGCTAACCTAATATCCCATCAGTTCTGCCGACTTACGTCGTCATCTGCACCTTAATTACATACAATTCTACCAGAATTAGAAAGGTGGCTTAGATATTTAGACCTATGAATAAAAGAACAGTTTTGTCTTAGAGGAAGAATGAACACAACGTTATTTTGGTTGACAGCCAGCAGCGTGCCCAAGTGTGACCAGCAGGACCAAGGAGGTGATTGTTGCCCTGTACTCGGTGCTGGTGAGGTCTCACCTCGAATATTGTGTCCAGTTCTGGGCTCCTCACTGCAAGAAGGACATTGAGATGCTGGAGAGGATCCAGAGATGGGCAACAAAGCTGGTTATGGGTCTCCAGCACGAGTCTGATGGGGAGGGGCTGAGGGAGCTGGGGATGTTCAGCCTGGAGAAGAGGAGGCTGAGGGGAGACATGATCATTCTCTGCAACTACCTGAACAAGTAATCAATGACATGACATGGCTTCAAGTTGCCCCATGGAATGTTGAGGTTGGAGCTGAGGCAGAACTGTTTCCCTGAGAGGGCTGTCAGCCCCTGTGCCAGGCTGCCCAGGGAGCTGGGGCAGTGCCCAGCCCTGGAGGGATCCCAAAGCCGTGGGGCTGAGGGCCAGGGGTTAGTGGTGGCTGTGGCAGGGTGAAGGCAAGGCTTGGACTCCACGATCTCAAAAGTATTTTCCAACTAAAACAACTCTATGAGTCTAAGATTTTCTATTTCAAACCTTTATCACTGTTTTTGGAGGGACGGGAGTGGCAGATCACCTACATATATGGCAGTCACAGCACCAGAGAGCAGAGGCACTACTAACGTGTCTCACATGGTTCAGGCATAACAGGGAACCAGTGGGTGACCTCACAAGAAATTATTCTTTAGAAACACACAGCAGTAGATGGAGATGGTGTTGATTCAAAAAGTGACTTGAACTTAGCAGCAACTTTAAATTATTAGTTGGGAGAACATCTGATTTGTAACCGTATTTAACAGTTCTCTAAACAGCTGCATCCCAAAAGCTGACAGAAATGCTGGTCTGCAGCCACTTCTATTATCAAAGCATAAGCTGTATTCTGTTAGGAAGGACACATCCCATGTTTCAGTGAAACACCTCTGAATTTACAGCAGTACAAATGAGAAAACAGGGCAAAAGCCTTCTAAAGTAAACAAGAGGCTGATTAAAAGGATTTTTACAGAGGAGGACAAGGGATTTTCACAAAGAATTAAACCCATTGGCTCAGGTATTGGGGAAGTACTCAGAAATGCTTGAAAAAGTGTACTTTTAAAATAGCATCTTATTACTATAGTTCCGATTCTGTTTATTGAGGAAGCAATTATGAAACTGGAATGACACATATCCAGCTGCATTAACCCAAGGACAGCAATGTTGGCTTTTGCTCAGCTCACACAACAAAAGACTACTTAAGTATTATTTAAGACCCGGATACTGAATCTGTCACTTTTATGCCCCAATTTTAGCACGCTCTGCCAAAGAATGTTTTCCAAAACCTCATGAAAGAAGGTCAAGGCCAGCTGCACAGAAGGACACAGAGGGGTTCCTTCGGGACAAGTCCTTCCCCTTACCATCTGCTGACACAGCTCCCACCAACGCTCCTGGGGTAGAGCAGACGCAGAAGTATCAGCCTGTTAATTCTGAATGTGTTTGCTTTTGTGGCTTGGTTTCACCTCAGACATGCCAGACATCTCATTACGAAATGCAGGCAGGTGACTAGTTCTGATGCAGTTACAAGGCAAACATTCCACAGGAGGAATGCTTCGAAACGCTCCATGGTTTAAAAGCTGCATCACTTAGTAGCATCCTTTCAAGACAACTATTTGAGCTGTAGACTCTCCACCATCCTTCATTCAGCACATTGTTTCACAGGACACTGGTAGCACACACAGGCTTCCACTGCCTGTCAGGGTACAGATCCAGACTGACAAAGGCAGCACAAAAATTGAGTATCTCCTCTTCTAAATACCCTTTCCATACCGAGGTATTGCAAGACCATGTCTTCACTCAGTCTCTTTCCTGCACAAATGCAACAGTGTGGTCTCAAAGACTGCCCAACATCAATCAATCAGTGAAAACCACCAACCCTCCCTGCACCAACAGCTCAGTACCCCCAGAACCCCTGAAACCCATGACAAAATACAGCCTGAAATCTCTGCCATCTATATTACTCCTTTACAGGTCCAATAAAAGTTGCCTGCTCCCTCAGCTGTTTGCTTTTTATGTCAGAAGTAAACAAACTCCAGGCTCCATTTTTATTGGACTGTTCAAAGAGAAAGTTCCAGAGGCTAAAATCAGAGGTACATCACATAATAACTATGGTGCAAGAAATACAGCTGAGTTTTGGGGAACAGTAAATTCTGTGTATGCTACTCACAGACTCCTTTCAGTGACATTCACACCAACGTTTATTCCCAGGCTACCATGTAAGACGCAGCCATTAGTAGCTGAGAACACAACACAGTATGTTGGGGGGTAGCAGGTGAGCATAAAGCCAAGTAAGCACAAATGAAAGTGAGAGGAATAAAAAAGGGTTAGGCTTGCAGCTGCATGTGCAACTTCAGTTCTTTTCTAGGTTTGTCCCTCCTTGGCTGTACAAACTCAGTTTTCCCTTATCATTGTTTATATACATGTGTGAAGGCAAATGTAATTTAAAGCCAACTCCATAACCTAGCTTGATCAAATAGACAAAGAGAAGCCAAATTAAACATGGGGCCACACAAGGTGCCCATTACCAAGTATAATAAAAGGTTAGCTAGAAAGCTCTTACTGGGAGACAAAACTACTTGCCAGTAGCTTAAGTTCTCTAGACACCTCTTACATATGCTACAGGGGGAACAGGCACGTTGCAGTATTTAACCACAAAGGTTTTTGGAAACACAGGCAGTGCCTACACTGGATGTATTTGCCCAGCAGTTCTTGCACCAGCAGCTTCCACAGGAGTATCCCATTGGGAGAGGAAGGGAGCAAAATCAGGGAAAGGGGCACAGGAGAATGAAGGCTCCTGAACAATTGCTCAGGCTCTGGCCAAATGAGCTCTAGTGATTACCAGTAGATTCCCTTGGGTGTGGGTCAACCACTCATTTGTGTAGTCTCTGACTTTCAGTTATAGCTATGGAACATATAGGGGTGGAGATAACGAAGCTGGAGATGCAAGGAAGTAAAGCTACCAGGGAAAACTGAGAAACCATGCGTGGGAATGGCTCAGCTTTTGGTAAATGTGGTTTTGGAAGATGGTAGATGAAATTGGCACATGAAGTAACTTGAAAACCTTGAGTAGGAACACAGTGAACCCTTCAGGGCAGATTTGTTACTACTGTCTTCTGCAACACCAAAATACCACACCACTTCCCAAAAATACAGGAGCAGCAAGCAGGCTGACATCAACACGAGTGGGAGTCCCACCTGCAGGGCTCCCTGTGTTCCACCTTAGTCAGATCCCTGAAAACATTACAACGTAGAAGTAGAGAGGATACACATACCAGTGGTGTGAACACAGAGCAGATGCTGTGCTCTCTTCCCACCAGGCTTGGATAGCTGGAGGACACGCTTACTCCTTTAGATGAGTCAGATTTTGCTCACTCAGTCAAAAAAAATGATCTCCACCTTCAGGTGAGGACTCAAAACTGCTACAGATAACGACGGAAAGTCTCGTTGTCTCTTACAAAACACATGTAGGATGAAAGGCATAAATGCATGAGCAGGTAAGGATTTCATCAACCAAAGGACAACAAGGTATTGATACCTCAGTAAGGCTGAGTTCCAGCAATGTTGGATAATGCAGTCAATGCCTCTCTGATTAGAAAGGCACAGTCTAAGAAAACGTTCTGTGGTAGAGCTCTTGCATTTCTGTTCAGTATGTTGCCAAATTTAACCTCATCAACCTGCTTGTTTGATATTAGACAAGTTCACAAAGTACACTACTAATGGCTGCATCCACCAAATAATGCACTAATTCCAGAAGCTGGCCACTGCCTTACACAGCACAGGGAGGATGGCAATGCTTCTGCACCACCTTTTCAGTGTCAGAGGACACTATGATTTGTGGCTATGAGGCTGCACAGAGTACTGCATGAAGGCTGAGCAGCAACATAACCAGCAGGCACTGCCACACAATCACAGCTGGAGAGTGGATGCCGTGAGCTGAAGCATATTCTGAGTACACACACACACCCCCCAGGGGAAACCTCGCACAGGACAGTTAGGACAGGTGAACAACTGCCTCTTTCAAGACACAGGTAAGTAGACAACACAGGTAACATCCCTGCCAAGGCAGGTCCCACCTAGATCAGGTCACACAGGAACATGTCCAGGTGGGTCTTGAAGCCCTCCAAGGAAGGAGCCTCCACACCCTCCCTGGGCAGCCTGGGCCAGGGCTCCCTCACTGAAACACTGAAAGAGTTTTTCCTCATGTTTCAATGGAACCTTTTGTGTTTCAGCTTCTTTCCATCACTCCTTGTCCTGTCATTGGATACAACAGAAAAAAAGGCTGCCCCAACCTGCTGACACCCACCATTTATATACTTATAAATGTTAATAAGATCCCCCCTCAGTCTCCTCTTCTCCAGACTAAACAGCCCCAGGTCCCGCAGCCTTTCCTCATCAGGAAGATGCTCCAGTCCCCTGATCATCTTGGTGGCCCTGTGCTGGCCTCTCTCCAACAGTTCCCTGTCCCTCTTGAGCTGAGGAGCCCAGAACTGGACACCGGATTAAATTAATGTTTGTTTTCTTCCCCAAGCTGAGCAGTCCTGTCTGTTTTCACTTGAGGCCGTAAGTGGCAAGTGAGCTCTCCCTGTCCTTGGAGATTCCAAAGGCCCTCTGTACTTATGGCTGATGGTGGTCCTTTGTTCCTAGGTGGCCCTAAACCAGGACACATTTGTCTAGAGGACCATGTAGGCTTGGTAAACATTCTGCTCATGAGCAAAACGTGATCATGGGTTGAGATGGGAAAAACACCAAAACCAAGAAACCCACACAAAACTTAGGAGACTTTAACCACATTTGTTCAGCTGAACACATGTGAATGATTCTGAGGCCAACCCTATATAATCTCTCTTTCCCAAAAGACATACCCCTTTGATTCAATGCATCTTAAGGACAGATTCATAAACAGCTTTTTTCTTTATAGGCTCACACTGCTGCTGCATCTCCCAGCTATGCCCCATCGTGTGAATATTCACTTTAACCTTACCCTTTCCTTGCATTCCTGTGGCCATCACTAGTCACTGTGAAGCTGCTGCAGCTCATACACCACGTGGGATTTTGTTATGGACACGGGAACGTTCTTCAGAGTAACCAGGTGCATAACTGTCTCTTATGTAGACAGGTGAGACACTTTTGAGGTAAGAATCATTCTTACAAAACAAGTGTTAACACGAAGTAGGAAGTCAAGACTACACAAAACTACAGTCAGGTTGTGTGGGTTTTTAAAGGTAACACTGATTAGACTGATTAATCACCCTCTGTGCTTCCAGAGAGTTGAGCCCCCGAGGCTAACAGTTAGAAGGAGAAACTTGAAGAAAGGGAGCGGATAGTTGGTGGCAGAGTTGGGACATTTCAATGCACAGGAAAGAGAGAACAGACACAGAGCTGAGAGATACATCATTCTCCACAGATTAAAGACCTCAGACAGTTAAAACTAGGAATAGGTGGAGATGCAAGATTAGTCTGCATCAGTAACATGTTTGCATTTTCAATTCAGTTGTTAGTTTAGAAGAGAGTCAAAGCAGCATAAACCACCAAATGGATATTCCAGCACAATTTAAGGACAATATATATACATATATACCAAATCTATATACAGCTCATGCCTGATAAGCTCCTCAGCGGATCATAGATCATATAATGGTAGGGCTGGAAGGGACCTTTAGAGATCATCCAGTCCAACCCCCCTGCAGAAGCGGGGTCACCTAGATCAGGTCACACAGAAACGTGTCCAGGTGGGTCTTGAAGCCCTCCAAGGAAGGAGCCTCCACACCCTCCCTGGGCAGCCTGGGCCAGAGCTCCCTCACGGAAACACTGACACAGTTTGTTCTTATGTTTAAGTGGAACTTTTTGTGTTCCAGCTTCATCCCATCACCCCTTGTACTGTTGCTGGCTACTATAGAAAAGAGGGATGTCCCAACCTCCTGACACCCAGCCTTCAGGTATTTATAAATGTTAATAAGATCTCCCCTCAGTCTCCTCCAGACTAAACAGCCCCAGGTCCTGCAGCCTTTCCTCATAAGGAAGATGCTCCGGTCCCCTGATCATCTTGGTGGCCCTGTGCTGGCCTCTCTCCAGCACTTCCCTGTCCCTCTGGAGCTGAGGAGCCCAGAACTGGACACAGGACTCCAGATGAGGCCTCAGCAGGGCAGAGCAGAGGGGGAGCAGAACCTCCCTTGACCTGCTGCCCACACTCTTCTTGATGCCTCCCAGGCTGCCATTGGCTTCTTGCCCACGAGGGCACATTGCTGGCTCATATTTAGCTTATTAGCAATCAGTTTATTAACTGATTTATTAACATTTCCATTGTCTCTCCATCCCCAGCTGAAGGCAACACCAACATTCTGCTGTTTTGCAACAGAAGGGACTGCAGTTTCATTCATGTTTCTGTGACAGTAGCTTCCAGCTCACTTTCCTCCTACACCTCCACCTCACCCTGGCAGCTGTTTGCATCCCTGGCCACCCTTCTATGGCACAGACACTGACCACTCTGACTTGTGGGGATCATGGAGCTTCTCTGATGTGAACAGTGGCAAAAATCAGATACCAAATTTCCCCAGCTGGGTCTGCCACGCAGCTTCACAAGCACTTAGGCTAGCCCAACAAGGAGAGTGCTATAAAAGCCCCTGAAGCTTACTGAGGCAGCAGCAGCGCTGCCAAATGTGAGAGTAAGACGGCTGTAGGACTCCCACCGAGAAGGGTGACTGCAGGAGTTCCAGCCTCCACCTGTTCACCACGCTGCTACGGCAGAGCCAGCTCAGCTGCTTGCAGAGCAGCTGCTGACCTGCTGCATCTTACAGCTTTGCATCTTAGTCAGTGCCCGTTCTCCCTAGTGCAGCGGACTGTGGCAGCTTCCACAGCTGCTCTGTGAGCAGCTGAGCCATCTCTGGAGGGAGGGTCTGGCATTCCCTCTAGCCATCTCCCAAGGAGCTCACCTCCCCTTTTACAACTCCCCAAATAAGCTGAGGAATAGCCTGCACATCCATTTCTCCAACTAAATGCGCTCTCGAGAAGTGTCTCAGGAGACACTTCTGCACCTTGCATGCAGAGGTGTTCACTGATACTCTGCTGATGTAAAAGCAATTCGAGGATTTGCAGTTCTCACTGGTGGTATCTAGCAAGCAAAAGCTAGCATAGACCTGTCCTGAGTTACTGTCCCTTAAAAAAACCCTAAGTATCACATAAAACCTTTCTACCAGTTACGATAACTTGCAGCTGATTTAACAAAAGGGGAGGGAAAAGCACCCTTAAATACAGGGAATGAAAAGTGTATATATGGTATGTCTGTATTCCTCTGTGTTTGTTTAAGAAACATCATAAATGGTCTTTAACTTCTGTTTCTAGGTTCACAGAACCACAGAATCTCAAGGGCTGGAAGGGACCTGGAAAGCTCATCCAGTGCAACCCCCCTGCCAGAGCAGCACCACCTAGAGCAGGGCACACAGGAACTCATCCAGCTGGGTTGGAATGTCTCCAGAGAAGGAGCCTCCACAGCCCATCTGGGCAGCCCCTGCCAGGGCTCCCTCACCTCAACAGGGAAGAAATTCTTCCTTGTGTTTCTTTGGAAACTCTTCTGTTTCAGCTTGTCCCTGTTTCCCCTTGTCCTATCACTGGCCATCCCTGAGCACAGCCTGGCTCCAGCCTCCTCACACCCACCCTTGATGGATTTATAAACACTAATAGGTTCACAGGAACTTTCTTAAATCACACCTTTAAGGTCACTTTTATACACTTTTGCAGAAACTGATGGGCCTGATTTTGCTTCTGTTGATAATTAGTGGAGAAAAGTGACAGGAATTACCAGGTTACATAAGGAAGATGGATTAAACAACATTTACACCAGAGTATACTTTGTAAAGACTCTAAATCAAAACTCTGGATGGCTCCAGATAGACTTACTAACTACCTCAGTAATGTAGTTGCAAACCAGGACGAGCAACAATAACATTTTTTCCCCAATTCACTTCCTTTTAGCTTTGGTTCATATATCTGCTTTGATATCTTATGTTTGTGCCTCAGACAAAATATCCTCTTCCTTCCAGCATCCCAGCCCCTGTGCACAACTTCCTCAGCCTTGGAGAAAGAGAGGATAGCATGCCCTGGAAAGTGTATATACCTACTACTCTGCCAAAGAGGAAAACCTCTCGAGACAAAATAACCCCACTGCAGGCCTCTGTCTGATTTTTGCTTGTCAACATTTCAACCTCTTCAACAAAATCTGACTGAACAGCATTCAGGTTTAACAGAACTTTCCATGCACTTCAATACCACATGCATCTATTCATCAAAATGCACTGCAACGTAGGGTTTTGATGTAGACAGATGAAATCTGGAGGGTGTTTCCACAGATGGTGGCGGCTCTGTTAACTCTAGTACTGAATTTCAAGCTTCTTCAGACAATCACCTTAAACCATCAAGCCCTCAGTGAAGTGTTTCACCATCTGCCTAGGATTTGAAATGTAGGACTGGGCCTAATTAGTAGCAAAAATAAACAAATAAGGAAGGAGCAATCCCAAACCAGGCTGTTCTGCCCCACACCACAAACCCACTGTCCTCATCACCTCAAGCCAATTTTCTCTGTATGCTCCAGCACAGCCGGCGAGTGCCAAAGCTCAGCTCTGGATTTCCAACACTCACCCAGGTTCTACAAGATCCCTGATACACGTGCTCACTGCAGACACACATTTACTCCCCGTTTGCTTCCTTCCTCAGCTTCCCTCTCCAAATGCCACTAGCTACTTCTGTTTTGATTAGGACTCAGCTTTCCTGGTCCCCAGTAGAAGTCAAAGACGACAAGCCTGCAATAATACGCTCTACATGGAGACTTCTGCACTTCAAACAAGCACTGGTATGTACTATTTAACAATGAGAAGCAATGTGATATTGACCCCACTTGCTTGCCCAGAACTTCCAGTTTCCCCAGGCAATTAAGAAGCTTTTTACAGGCTCATAACAATGCAGAAATGGCAAAGATGTGCTAGATGAATGGATGCATCCTTGCAAAAGCACGAGGTCACATGTGTAATAATATATGCCAGTCAGCATTCAGCGTGTCATGTCATGCCCAACTCGATCTTAGGATAAAGTAGTTAAACTGTGGCTAAAATACCAGGAATTTGAAGAACAGACACTTGATGGTCAGTCAAATTAAGGGAAAAGGTTTCTTTTCAGATGCTGCTTACATGTCTAGTTTTCCATTCATTCCTCTGTTCACAATCATACCTGAATAGTCTCAGTAATTTTCCCTCCTTCTTTTGTTACAGGTACAACAACAGGAGCAAAAATTACAACATCTATAGGACAGCACAGTGCAGGAGGACTCCACGAAAGAAAAAAGGCTCTCTTCCATCTCTACAAACCTTATATTGGCAGTAACTTGCAGCAACATTAAGAATTTTCAGATGAAAGTGAAAAATTTCAAACCAACCATGTTCCTTTCAAGGAGAAAACAAAACACACCAACCCCTGCGTGCTGCTCCTCCCTTCCTTCCTCTCACCACCTCATGAAAGACGATCCCAAAGGAGGATCAGGTTTAAGGTCCCAGTTCAGAAATCCTGTCGCAGTCCCTTAACATGGCAACAGCTCTGGACTTGAGAGCCAGGTCCTAACAAACATCTTCTAAATGGAACAACCCATCTCATCCTGAGAGACCACACTGCTCAGGAAGAGACTGGCAAATCACAACCCTTGATACTCACAACTGCGTTATTTCATTGCATCTGTTTACCTCCAGCACCCTTCCCTCCGTTACCATCTTTAACATGTGAGACTTACACCAAGCAAAAGAGAACAGACACGTTTCCAGCACATGCAAGTAAAACGAAGCCACAGCATTCAGCCTCACTGCCAGCATCCAAAAAAAGCTGCGAGTACCATTTTTCAGCACAGAAACAGATCCACAAGCCTCATCCTTTTCTCTGACCTGGGGAAAGCTCATGTGCACCACACAGGGTTCCACTCGCCTCACCTCTCCAGTCTGCTTTACCCTTTGACAAACAGATCTCCTCCTACAACTTCGGGAGAGCTGTTCACACGCAGCTATGTGCAGAATTCAGCTCCTAACAGACAAGCAAACTCTATTATTCATTCCATGCCGACTTACTGAAAGCCCAAATGACCATACTGAGACAAACTCACCCAGGTGAACATTCCTTGGATTTAACAGTGTTACAAAGGACCAACTGCTACTCTTCCTCTTTTTGTTTCCCATCTACAAGAAACCCAGTGGACAAGGCACGTTGCTGCACTGGGCATGGCTTGTCTTTGGAAAGCAAAATCGGGCTTTAGGACTTGTCATTTTGATACGACACTGACTCAAACACTTGACCCAAGCTTAGAAGGTGTATCAGGACAAAGCTGAAAAAGAGCAAGAGTGTAGATGTTTGTAAGGGCACCATATTTACACTGCACACACACACACACACGTGGCTGACGTGCTCCGACCTTAAATAATGCATCTAGCTCCAGGCACCTTATCACCAGAAGGGTAACAGCAACCTGAGCGTGGTTCAGAGCAGATCAATCAAAATGATCAATGCTGAAGGAAGGACTTGAAAGGCAGAGCTGAAAACTCCATAGCGTGGCTGTTTCATGAAGGGAACTTTCATTGGGTGAAGGGGAAGAGAAGTCCCAACAAAAGCATCATCCATCAGAAGTACATCAATATGCACAATTAGCAAAGGACTGACTGGAGGAAAAAACCCATCTGTGACTGTAATCTGCTCACAACCAAGGGGGGAACTCTGACAAGAGAGTAAAATTATCTATTGCAAGCTCAGAACTCTAGGTGTAATGAGACTCAACAGTTAATTTCCTCAACTATTACAGGAATTTTGACTCCACATCCAGTAAGTTTTTTACCCACAGCCAGATCTCATCAACTGAGCACAACCTCACCATGAAAAGGTAAAGGAAGGAAAGATGTTGTTGCAGGGTTCAAGCTTGCATTGACAGGAGCTGGACTGTGTAAGAGAGAAGCTTCTTTCTTCTGCCTGGACTGTACAAAACGATACTGGTAGCTACACAGATTGCAGAAGGCCTGAACTCATGCAACACTATGCACACACAAACCCACGATGAAGCGTGTTCAAGGCATTTTTGAACAGCAATATGTTGTTCCAACACATTCATAAGATAACACCTTTGCCTTGAAAAGGCCTTTTCTGGTGACTAAATTTCTCAGATTAATGAAACTAACAGGAAGAGGGGCTCAACCACCTTTCAGGCAACGGGCTCTGTTGTACAAGCAGCACTGCTGAGCAACATCACTCATTTAAAGGCATTGTTGTGCGCTGGCTACTACTGTTACCACGGGTCAGTTAGCCAGCTAACATGGAAGCACTGTGTACAGCAATAGAAATGACCTGAAATGTACTCTGAAACAAAACAGATGCTGCTGCTGCACGTGAAACGGAGACAAACTGCTTTTGACTGATAGAAGATTCACATTACTTTATGTATATCCTAGATTTCATCAGAAAGGAAAAGGTGACAAATGTGTTTTGTCATAAGAGCCATGCATTGCATACACACACACACACACGTATATATACATATATAAGCAATATCTTCACTCAGAAAGACACATCTCTCAGTAATACTCCAAATGACCCAGGCACAGGGTTCCCATGCGATGACACACACTCTTTTTCACTGCATTTCACACTGTGATAGGTCTTAGAAACCCAAAGACACTGATAAACTGTAGATGATTAAAGCATAAACAAAGATGTCTCACATTTCCTTCTTGTTCCCTCCTTTAGGGCTCACAACTTCATGCTTCCCACATGCTTGTTGATTATTCTCCATTACTGCTTTCCATGTTTGGAACAGCACACCTTATTCACATTTAAATGCATTGCACTGTTGTGCAGTTGGATGCACTTGGATTTTATTTCCACAGCTCTAAGGATATCTTTGTTCCTAAATGCATTTGTTTTTTTAATTAACAACGCTGCCATTCTTCATAAGTTTCTATTATTTGGGAAGCAAAAAGAATGACACAGAATGACAGAAAATCGGATGGAAAAAAAGGCATTTTATCCTTGAAGTAAATTCACAGAGCTGTAAAGAGCAGTTTCACCAACTGAAAAGGTAGAAAGGAGGGAAGAAAAGAGGGGAAACCAGGAGGAAGGGTGCTCCTCCTTTGATAAGCACTGCATTCATTCAGCAGCAAGGGGCATGGGGGAGGGGGAGAGAGCACCTCCCGTGCCAGTACAAAGCAGTGAGTGTAAGAATTTGGTACATTCTCTGTCGGATTCTAGGCTTTGTGGATAATTCCAAATGCAAGCAGGTAAGACTGATATTCAGGCCCTGAGGGCCAGGGTAAGACAGTAGGATCAGAAATGCACCCCAGCAAGGAGCAACGGCAACAGCAGCAGCATTCCTCCCATGTTTCGGTCACCTTCTAATTAACCTAATGAAAGGTGTATTGTTTAAAGAAGCCTGATGAGAATTACCACAGATATGGCCAAGCCATCACAGGGAACAGTGAAAGGGAATCACTGCATAATCGTGGAACACCCCCCTGCCCCGTCACTGCCAACGTCACAGAAAATGGCCAACCACGTAAAAAGTTAAGATGCCTTTCTGCCTTCCTAACATGGCCCTAGCCAGACCCAAAATGGTCTCTCTAGTTGATAGCGCTCTTCTGATCCCAGAGAAGACGTCGTTGCAACTGCAGACTAACAGAAGGGCTCCTGCTTCACAAACCACACCACAGAGCTTGGGAATAGCTCCCTCAGCTTTGTCATTTTGTCCGTGTCTGACATCTGGGGCTCCCGTGCGTGAAGGCGTTCATGCCAGCTCCCACGTCCAGGCTGCTCTGCTTAAAGCTAAACCCGAGGGCCACACGGCCCTCCTCTCCCCAGCAGCACGACAGAATTGGTCCCAGTTCCTTCACCTTTACCAGGTTTGGGGTTTGTTTTTTTTGTCTAGGAAGGAGTATTTTAAAACCAACCAAGCAAACCACACACACGCTTCAGAGTATCACCACAGGGATGCTCCCAGGTCCCAATTACTGCAGAATAACTCTGTAATTATGTCTTCATTTCACTAACTAATCTCAGATGAGCTTTTAAAAAGCAAGAAAAACGTTTGGAGTCGTATTCAAACGTTATCTGGATGAAACCCGACATTTATTTATCCTTTTCCAAGCTTAATCCAGTTTAATTGAAAACCTTTTTTTTCCCCTCCCCTTTTCCAAAAGAAAGGCACATCAGCTCACAATCAGTCTGGTGACAAAAGATAAACCTTGTTAAAAACATAAGCGTGGCATTTGAAAACAAACAAAAAGCACGGGAGCAATTCCTAACCAAGCAGGACCGTGTGAAGAAACACCACCAGTCCTTCGCTCAAACCTCCAGCCACAGAGACTAAGCGCAATCTAAAGACCTTATTTACTCAAATCGTACACCGCCAACAAAACCACTATCCGAGGCAACGCTTTTAATTACAGATGTACCTAAAGACCTAGGAAAAAAAAACCCAAGCTTACTTCTCTTCGCGTGAAACCGGAGCCCCACTGAGCTCAGCCAAATGTGGCTGCCTGAGATGGAAGGCAGGGGAAAAAAAATGAGTCTTACTTGGTGTACAAAGACATCAACTGGAGACTCCAAGGGGCTTCCCTCTCGGTTGCTCATGGAGATATACCCGAATCCTATTCTCACATTAAACCATTTGCAATGGCCGGTTCCGTGCAAAACCTGGGATTCCTCCTCTTCCTCCTGCTCCGGCAACTTCCCGGGCTTGTCTCCACGTTTACTCGCCCCTGCTGAGGAAGAGGGAAAGGCGTGGGGGGGCGGGATGGGGGGTTGGGAGTGGTGCGGGGAGAGAGGGGGGTGGAAAAAGAAGGAAGGTGGGGGACAAGATGCAAAGGATAGAGTTAAATTCTGGTAACAGAATTGGCGCTGTATGAAGGGGTCACTACAGAAGGAACGAGGGGGAAACGACAACAAAAAAAATCGAACAGAACAAGAATGCAAACGCAAACGGACGAAAGATATTTTTTTTCCGTTAAGCCCTAAAACAAGCAACTTCTCCCCAAAATGCGTGAATAAAAAAGGGCAATGAAAATGCCCGGAGGTTAGAGGGAGGAAGCACCGCGGCACGGAGCCTCTCCCCCGCCCTCTGTGCCTGGGCAGCCCACGTTGCTGTACATACGTGCATTTTTCCATTTAACTCCATCTTTCAGCCACATTACAGCCCGGAACGCGATACTTTACTTGAATATTGCTGGTTTAAGACCGATCCCATTTCTCAACAGAAAACTCTCAGCCCAATTAGTCTCTCCTCGCAAGGCGCAGGACCCGAGGGAGGGGGGAGAGGCCGGTCAGGGAAGGGGTGCAGGAGAGAGAATAAGCCAAATTGGGTAGATTGCACAACTAGTTACTGCACATGCGGCGCCGAAACCACTATTTTGCACCGTGTCTCCATCTCTCCTTGGAATAAACTTTCGATTAAAGTTGGGACAGGTGTACGGCCGTTTTCTCTCATCCCACCACGGCAACTGTGCTTAATCAAACAGGAACAATTCAAACAATAGCCCCCTGAAAGCTTTTCAAGTTGTGAATCGGTGTGGGCGGTACGGAACAGTTTCTTAGCTGGGTAACAATGGGTTAGGAGAAAGCCCCCTTGCGCGAGCTGCTAAAAAAGGGTAATGCATAGTTGGGTTAAAGGGGGAGGGGGGGAAAGGGGGGGGGTTAGAGAGAACGAACGAGCGAGTGAAAATCATAGTAAAACAATAGAAAAAAAGAAAATTAACCTTCGGCCATGTTGCCCCACGGGCCCTCTGCTCCAAACTCGTGAGATGAAAACTTTCCCTGCGGATCGAAGTGCTCTTCTGCATGGATCTCACTGAAAACAAAGACAGACAGGCAACTGGTTATAAAATACAGCACCACAGAATCACAGCATGGTAGGTGCTGGAAGGGACCTTTAGAGACCATCCAGTCCAACCCCCTGACAAAGCAGGTCCCACCTAGATCAGGTCACACAGGAATGTGTCCAGGTGGGTTTGGGAACCTCCAGAGAAGGAGCCTCCACACCCTCCCTGGGCAGCCTGGGCCAGGGCTCCCTCACCTCAGCACTGACACAGTTTTTGCTTATGTTTCAATGGAACTGTTTGTGTTCCAGCTTCATCCCATCATCCCTTGTCCTGTCAGTGGATACAACAGAAAAAAGTGCTGCCCCAACCTCCTGACATTGAGATATTTGTCAATATTAATGAGATCTCCCCTCAGTCTCCTCTTCTCCAGACTAAACAGCCCCAGGTCCCGCAGCCTTTCCTCGTATGAAAGATGCTCCAGTCCCCTGATCATCTTGGTGGCCCTGTGCCGGCCTCTCTCCAGCACTTCCCTGTCCCTCTGGAGCTGGGAGCTGACAGCTCAGGTTTTCTGTGTCAGGAAGGCTCAGAACCAGCAGGCACGGTGTCTGCTGGTGAAACAGCAGCGGCTCCTGCGTCCTTCTTGATGAAGGCCGAGCTACATTTGAGAATCTCTTTCCCAGTCCCTCGGCAGGTGCTCCCTTGCCGCCCCGGCGCCAAAAGCCCACCCGGTGCGTGCGGCCGGGAGCCCGTACCCGGGGCCGCCATCCCAGCTCCCCTCACAGCCGCACGGGCGGCCCCGGCAGAGGGCGACAGCCAGCCAGGCATCCATCCCGCCGCAGCGAGGCACCCAGCGCCGCACGGCCGCGGGGCCACGGCAGCAGGCGAGGCGATCCCAGCGCTGGCCTCTCCTCACACTGAGGCGATCGCCAGCGCCGGCCTCTCCTCACACTGAGGCGATCGCCAGCGCCAGCCTCTCCTCACACTGAGGCGATCAGCAGCCTCCTCACACTGAGGCGGTTCCCAGCGCCGGCCTCTCCTCACACTGAGGCGATCGCCAGCGCCGGCCTCTCCTCACACTGAGGCAATCAGCAGCCTCCTCACACTGAGGCGATCCCAGCGCCAGCCTCCTCATCCTGAGGCAATTCCAGCGCCAGCCTCCTCATCCTGAGGCGATTGCCTAGCCTCCTCACACTGAGGAGGTCACCAGCCTCCTCATCCTGAGGCGATCCCAGTACCAGCCTCCTCATCCTGAGGCGATCCCAGCGCCAGCCTCCTCATCCTGAGGCGATCACCAGCGCCAGCCTCCTCATCCTGAGGCAATTCCAGTACCAGCCTCCTCATCCTGAGGCGATCCCAGTACCAGCCTCCTCATCCTGAGGCGATCACCAGCACCAGCCTCCTCATCCTGAGGCAATCACCAGCACCAGCCTGCTCACACTGAGGCGATTGCCAGCGCCAGCCTTGCTCCTCACCCTGTGGCAGCTTCAATTCACCCTTGGATGGCTTCACCTGTATCGAGGCCATAAAGAAGAGACATGCAGAGTGGAGATACTGGCCCCAGATATAACCGTGTTCTAATGGACGTGCTGCTTTCAGCTAGGTGCAGTTAAACACTAGCTGTGTGTCCCCAGGGGTGTGAAGAAGAGTCCAAAGACCTGCCTATGTATAAACAGACACAAGCACGAGATACAGAATCAGCTGGGAGTTTATGCTCTTGATATCTCAGCATATATGGCTGACAAACATACACAAAGGGGGAAAAACCATCTCAGGATGTTCAGTGCCTACATTAAGGACACCCTAAATGTACACATTGACTGCACGTTTGAAAACACCATTATTGATGGAGGAAATGTTAAGTTTACCCTCCAAATCTGAAGGAATTCCCCCTGGAGCTGGCCCAGGGGGAATCTCTGTACCTTCTCAGTCTGCTGGGGGACACACACACATCCAATTGCATTTGGCAGGAGAATGCTGACCTGACCAGACTGCAGACTTCAGCCTTCTTCCAGAGAGGCTCTTTTCCTCTTGTAGAAAGAGACTGCAGCACAGGCAGAATTAACTGGCATGCTCTGCCAAACGGGCCTTTGGGGCTGCATCTGTTACAGCATCCTCAGGAGACCTCTCCTGGCTACACTGACCATCTCTCAGCAGCATGAGCCTGCGGCTGCATTTGGCAGTGTCAGGAGTGCTGTCTGTCTGAAATACCAGAGGGGAATTTTACAAGCACCTGCTTTTTTGACAGCCATCACAGTGCAGCCTGTCTTCTCCCAGGAGGGGCCACCCTGGGAGACACCTGAGACAGCTCACCCACATCCCACTCGGTGGCAGCAGCAGAACCTTGCAGCCACACACTTGGTCTCCTTCCTCAAACAGTCCTTATAGAGTCAGGGAACCCGGCCCTGCCGCTCCCCAGGGCTGCAGAGCAGACACAGCACACCTCTGGGGAGCCTGGCACTTGGTGCCCAGCCATTCCCCAGTGGGCTCCAGCGCAAGCACAGCCTGGCACAGCTCTGCCTGCAGCCCGGCTCACACAGGCACCGCACCCTGGGCACCCAGAGCTGTGTCCCAGCCGGGCCCAGTCCTGGCCAGCCACACATGCTGGGCCACGGGTGCAAAGCACACAGCTGTGACCTGTGCTGGTCACAGAATGGTAGGGGCTGGAAGGGACCTTTAGAGATTATCCTGTCCAATCCTCTGCCAAAGCGGGTCCCATCTAGATCAGGTCACACAGGAACGTGTCCAGGCGGGTTGAGAAACCTTCAGAGAAGGAGCCTCCACACCCTCCCTGGGCAGCCTGGGCCAGGGCTCCCTCATCCTTACAGTAAAGAAGTTTTTCCTTAAGTTTTTGTGTTCCAGCTTTTGTCTATTTCCCCTTGTCCTGTCACTGGATACAACAGAAAAAAGTGTCACCCGTCCCCTTGACATCCACCTTTCAAATACTTGTATTAATGAGATCCCCCCTGAGTCTCCTCCAAGATGAACAGCCCCAGGTTCCACAGCCTTTCCTCAGAAGGAAGATGCTCCAGTCCCCTGACCATTTGGTGGCCCTATGCTGGCCTCTCTCCAGTAGTTCCCCGTCCCTCTTGAGCTGAGGAGCCCAGAACTGGACACAGGACTCTTAAATGAGGCCTCACCAGGGCAGAGGAGGGGGGAAGGAGAATCCCCCTTGAGGTTGGGGCAGAAGTATGCCAAAGACCTGTCTACAGGCACTGGAAGTCATCAGTCTGCAGAAAGCATCAGGTCAGAAGCAGCAGCCCTGTCTCTGCAGTGGAGAGGTAAGCACTGCCCACACACCTCTAATTCAGCCAGTGCAAGTCCCACCAACTCCCCAGTTCATATCCAGTGACCCCTTTTACCACGTTTCCTCCCCATCTTTAGTTCTTCACACCTTAACCTTCACTTCCATCCTGATTTTGCTCCTGATAGTCCCATTTAGCTTTCACATGGTGATATGCATGAACTGCTTCAGAGGTCACAGCTGGCTACTCAAGGAAAGAAGGATTTTTATACCAATAAACTTGAACCAGGTGTGTTTCAAGCCTTTACGTGTAAACCTGTCCCTGTGGAACGGTTTTTGCTTTAACTCAATGAGAGTCTACTTTAGGAAAACAATTCCAAGCTAAGTGAAAATGGATTTACATGCCTCACACAAACTGTAGTCCTCGACAGTGTAAGAAAATCCACAAGCTTAAGCAAACTCACCACCTGCTGCCACAGAAGGGAACACGGTGGTACTCTGTTCCCAATGCAGCAGCCGGATGCTTCCACCACAGCCATTAGTGTGCACACAGCCTCACAATTCATTTCCAGTACTAACTCCACCTTCAATTCGTACCCTTCTTCCACTTACAGTCTCAGCCATCATCTGTAATTCAAGAATACCTTGCAGGTCTGTGAGAGCTCCCACGTGACCCTGTTACACGGGCAAGATCACACGTGTGAAAAGGGCACGTCGCAACATCACGACTTCTGTTCTTCCCTGGCCTGCTGAGAGCAGGCTAGCACAGCTCTACAGGTACAGCTTCATCTGGCCTAGCATCTCATGCTGCAAAAGGGAAATCAGGTTAAACAAGGCACTCGGGGATGCATCAGCAGAGAGAACCAGGAGAAAGGAGCGTGTGCTGTGGCCAGGCTGACTACACAGACATGTGGTGGGTCAGCCTGGGTAGAGGAAGCTGTCCTACTAACACAGTACATGCAGCATCTTTCAGAAGAAGCCACTCATGTAGTGCCTTAGCTACCAGTGACTGCAGTGAAGTGAATTGGGTTACAAAGCCAGGATTCAATACATTGCACAGCATCACTTTGTTATGTGACTACCTGTACCGAGCTTGCCTGGTGGAAGGCTGGAATAGAAAGGGAGTATGACTGCCAGCATAAGAAAGAAGCACTAATCAGCTGCCATCCCTTTGTTTTTCACCAATGAGGTAATCAACGTGCACACCTCATTCTGAATTGGTCTCTCACTAAGTCAGTTTCCTTTTGATACCCACTTTCTTCAACACAGTTGAGGCAAACTTTCATAAATCTGGGTATACATTTCTGCATATGCTACATGTGTGTACAACACAGAACCTCAGGGGCTGGAAGGGACCTTGAAAGCCCATCCAGTTCAACCCCCTGCCAGAGCAGGACCTCCTAGAGTAGGTCACATAGAAACATGTATGTATACAACAGATTTCATGCATTTTTTTAGCTCTTCATAATCAAAATCCCTCTTCTACAAAATGCATCTTAACCAGTGTAAAGACTGTTATTATTCTGCCAAATTCAAAAGCTTTCCAGTTCGACTCATCCGTGTTTTATGCAAGAATTAAGCAAGAAATGTGGTTCATTAAGAAAAATGAGATGAAACACCTTGGATATGTTGCAATATACTTAAGATTTTATGGGTAACTTATCACCTGAAGTGTCTCACAGACATTCACATTCACCTGGCAGCTGGGAACCACTTCAATCACCACTTACAAAGGAAACCAACATGCTGCTTTGCTGGCTTCTTTTTCAAATTAGCAACTAGAAACAGATGAGAAGCACAAACCCCAAGAGTCCCTCCAACAAAAAAGGCCACCAACAATCCAGATTTCTGAAACCCTCTGAACTCGACTGCATTACTACAAGAGGTATTTTCTGAGGAGTTCTTGTTCTGAAAAGAAGGGGGGCGGTGCAGGCTAAACCCTAGAAAGCAAAGCGGAAGAAATCATCCCTTTATGGCAGTTCGTGGTGAGGGAGTGACTCAGCTAAGGAAAACTGCAGAGCCCATTTGGAGACACTGATTCCGAGAGCAGTAAGGGCTGCAGGCAGAAATCTGATGCAGCTGCACCGCCAGAAATTTCAACCTTCACAAGCACGTAAGCACCAAGATAATAATTTGCAGTAACCCTATAGGTTCTGTCTATCCTTGCAGCAATTTTTTGGTGTGAAAAGAACACGTGAGGGAAGTGAGGATATATTCTCTACCTATTTCTCATACCGACCAAGCAAAAAACACAGGGTTTCATCATAAAAAGTCAAATGTCATTTCTAAGGTGTTTAAAATTTGTATTATAACTGCTCTGAATTTTGAATTAGCCCTTCTACAGACTCAGCAAGCAGTCGGCTCTGCCCTGCAAGCTACTGTATGCAAAACTTGGGGAGGCAGTTCTTTGTGCATTTAGGACTAGTGCAAGAGTGACCAAGGGATGAAAAACCTCCAGCACCCTACTCTCCACTGGAGTGGTTTTTTTACCTGTAGATCTTACAAGCTACTTTTAAAGAGTGGGAAAAAGACAGTTAAGAAAAACAGCCTTGTGGAAGGGATTTTGAATCACCAAACATCACGAAACAAGAGGCTACACACATCCAACAAAAATCCCGGGGAGCAGGTCTTACGGATTAAAAACTGCACGTGTGCATCACTGCCCTCTAGTAATTGCAACAGCCGAGAATCACAGTCGCTACTGCACTTACAAGCAGCAGTGATTGTGAGTATTGTACGGACTGAGAAGGAACCTAATTCTGCACTGAAGAGTTTACGGTGTAAATAGAGCAGAGGGAAGGCACAGAGAAAGGGCTCAGGCAAACAAGAGAGGTATCTCAAGCCATGCCAGGCACACTATCGTTGTAGCTGCCTAACTCTTTTCCTTCATTAATAAACAAGCCCTGTGTTCCTCCACAATGATTCACTGTTCCCACAAGCGGGGAAGCCAAAGCCTTTCTGTCAACTGGCCCCACCGATTTCTTTCACCCCGGAGGGCGCCCACACACGAGAATCACAAAATGGCTGATCAGAAGCCGCCTCACTTCATGGCCACAACTCAAGCGGGGACCAGCTCTCCAAGACACAGCAGCCTTCAGGGCCAGCCCTGCCCCTCGGAACACTCCCCGTTCCCCCACAGCGGGGGCAGTCCCGGGGCCACGGGCCACAGCGGGTTGAGGCAGAGCCGCCGCAGATGCAGGCCGCAGCCGTCATGGCCGTCGTGGCAGGCCTCCCGGCCAGCAGGCCTTCTCCAGCCACACCAGCCAAAGGGCAGGAAGGAAACAAAGCGGTGTCTGCGTCCCTGGGAATGGTCCGTGGGCTGCTGCAGCACACAACAGCTCTTTTCCCTTCCCTTCTTTCCCTTCCATGAAGGAGGAAGAAATGAAGGGGATCATTTTGCCCGATTTCCCCTCAGGTACAAGTAAGGGCTAAAAGTCTCATGAAGAAGGTTTTAGCATTTAAAGAAATAGCTGAGAAAGTTGTAATGTTGCAAGGGAGCTTAAACCTCATATCCCTCAATGTCAAAGGAACAATAATAATGTGTGGAGGTCAGACTGAGACAGATCATAGAACGGTAGGGTTGGAAGGGACCTTTAGAGACCATCTAGTCCAACCCCCCAGGTCAATCTGCTGCCTGCAGATGGTTGTCCTGCTTGAGTTTTGCTGTATTTTATAGTACTTTAACTATTTGCCCTGCCTATAGGTGAAGTACCATAATCCATACACTGCTGGGCAGAGTCTGACCCGTGAGATATCCCTGTTTGTTTTCTTTCCTGCTAGGTGGGCTTGCATGTTGAAACACTAGTCTGGCTTCTGCATGTGATACTGAAACCACTTTTATTTGTGCTTTAAACAGGCAAGACAAAAAAGTGATTGCCTACACAGATCCTTAATAATTGTCACATGTATAGTTTTCACACGTGGAAAGGTGTCTCTTCCTAGATAACACCGTCTTTGAAACCAGTTGTGCAGATGAAAGGTTAAGTCCTCATTCTTCTAAAAGCATATACTAACGAATTTTGAGCTAAGGCAAGAACAAACAGGCAGCGCCATGTTTTCTTGTAAATCAATTTATAACCTAGGAAAGCACATTCCTCGGTGACAAGTTTGCATTGGGAAGGAATTCACACTTACAGCTGTAACGAAAAGAAGTGCTTGCAGAAGTTTTTAAGCATCGCAGTCAAGAGATTTTTCTCCTCACGTCCTGAGAGCACCTGTATTCTCCAGTGAGAGCAAAGGGTCCCCAGAAGATCACAAGCAAGATTCGGGTTACAAAAAGCAACAGAAAGTGTTGTGGGAGAAACAGAGTGAATTAAGCGCATACAGACTGTACTATCAGATCCTACATTACTGCGCTGAAAACGGTTGCACAAATGCATCTAGTATACAAAGCACAGAGTGTATTTATGCTGAACAGGCATCGTGATCCTCCAACACCAAGAAAATTCGTCTGTGTTAATGTCCTCAAGTAATATAAATTGCTTGCGTCAACAAACACAGAACAATTAGCTTGTTACCCTTAAACCGAGTTTAAAATAAGCAAATTGTTTGATGACTTTGATGTTTTCCACCCAAAATGTGCTGGCTAATTTTTCCATTCCAGTTCCCATTCCAGTCTTTTAACTGCCTTAATCTCCTGCCCTCAGATGTTGACCTCCTAAGAACAGAGGTCATAGGTTAGCACAGACAGACCTCAAAAGATCTGGACTATCAATTCATGCCTGAAAGATTTCTCTTCCACAAAAGAACGACTAAAAAAGCAAATTCCAAAATCCAGCTCCACAGGCTGTGTAAAATAGAAACTTGTTGATGTGTTACTTTCAGAAATATTCTTAGAAGGTTGTATCTGAACAATATGAATTGATTTCTGCAGGACACAAAACTGACTAAAACCAGTGGCATCGACACGATGACCGAACCTCAAAGCTAAAACAGGAAAGCTCTAGACATGAGAGGATGAAGAGTGAGCATCTTTAACCGCAGACGTGTGAGTGTTTTAAATGTTTCTAATCTCTATGTCTCAAAAGAGTATTTTTCCCAAGTCAGGCATTTTTAAACACCATTTTTGTTTTCCTGTAAGCGTGCAAGTCTGAGCTCAGCTAACCTGGAAAATGAGGCAGCACCAGTTTATACAGACTTTACTGATTGTTAGTGAGACTACCACCTCGTTTTCCTGCCATCATCAGCCATACAGCAGATTCCTTGCTGCTTGTCTGATCAATGAACACTAAGCTCTCGTTAAAAAAAACTACCAGATGTTTCTTTTCTAAAGCATAAATGAAATGTATAGATTGTAAAAGTGAGTTAGAAATACAGAGAAACAACAAGAACAAAATGTTAGAGAGAATAACTTCTGAGCTCCAAGTAAAATGTGCACAATGTATGTAAGTACAAACATCCTAAAAGTGGAGTAACAATACCCCCACAGTTAACAACATAAAGTCGCGTTGAACTGTTTAACAAAGCAAGTTAGAACGCTCTGTGGAGTCTCTTTTTTTGACTTAGGAAACTGAAGTGCTCAGCACACTTGAAGTGATTATTAAAAGGAGATGCAGGCATGTTACGATGTGAGCAGCAAACCAGGGTTCCCCAAAAATAAGTCAAAGCACAACTGCATGGAAAGATACGCCCCATCAGCAGGAAATTAAACGTTTCTCATACACTCACTGGAACGTTTCACAACAAACAACTTGGGAAAAGGGGTATAAAGAAAACGAAACCTTTAAAAAGGTAAAGAGCCAGGCTTACATCTGAGCTACACACAGTTTCTAATCCTGTTGCCAACTAGGGAGGATTCCCTCCTGTTAATGGAAGAAGTAACACTGGGTAACTACAGAACAACTCATCTCAGGATGCACAGACTGAAACACTCTATTGTGTTGTTTCACATCATCAGTTCAGCACAGCAAAAATGCAGAGGTGCTAATTTTAAACATCAGCAAATCTGGAACTGAATCTGAAACACTGAACCATCTCAGCTTTTCTTGTCTGTCAAAAGATAAGGCATTTCTCACTAAAGAAATAAAAGCATTCTGGCTGATGCAAAGGCTGTTGTAACCGTCCCTGCAGACAATGGAATAAGAGCAGTCTGTAGTTTGCTATTGTTTTCAGAGCTGTCTGAAGTAAATTGCATGCTTCGCATTTAAAATGTCCAACAGCTAAAAGAGTAAAAACTCCAAGTAACTTCTAGGCTACAGAAAGCTATTCAGCACAAGACCAGCACAATTTAGACCTGGTTTTGTCCTTTCAGCTATTCATTGTAAAAACACTAGTGCCAGGAGACTCAACACCAACATGGTTATAAATGAATGGAGATCAAAGGAAAGAAATTGTTTGGCTCACTCCCATATTTCATAGTGACCCTTCACAACTCCTTCCTCTTCACCTGTTCCCCTGGTCTGTTACTGAGCAAACCCAGGTCCCTCTGCTCCATCAGTGACGCTGGCCTCGGCTCCCTGTTTCTCCAGCTCGGCCGTGACCACCTTTGTTCTCTCTTGCACACGTATGTGCAACTTCTCCTGTGAAATCAGTCTCTTCATCCTCATCTTACAGTGTCCCAGCACAGCTTAAAGGACAAACATGTCCAAATCCCCAAGCCCAGCTGCTTGTAGGAGGAGGTTTCAGGCTAATTTCTACTCATTACTTACAAACTCAGCACTCAAAAGACAAGGAAATAGTCTGCACTGTAGTAACAGCCTGTGAACCAACACATGAGTTCTCCTCTATGGCATTTTATCTCTTGCTGCACAGAATAGAAGACAGTTATTGTATATTTCTTCAACTTACTCAATTCAGTGCTCGAGCCCCCAGCTAAACCCCGAGCACAACACAGCAGTACTGACTTTGAGGCTCTCACTACAATCTTGTCATGCATGGCCCACGTTCATTACTTTGCACGGGCTCTATGAAATGGTGTGGTTTCACTGGCCCCAATGAAATGCACAAGACTCTAGAGCAGCAGGAAAATAAACCAAAAGTCAAAATAATCTTCCAGAGGAGCCTTATTCTAGGTGCCCAGTTTGAAACAGTAAAGTCCACAGAGCACTGTAGTGTTTTATAGGATCTGATACGTTTAGGGCAAAGCTCAAACTGAGCAACTGTTACATTTGGGAGCATGTGGCTGTTCTGCAAAACAAACTCCAGATGTATCACGTGTGTCTCCCAGTAAACAAGGAACACACAGTAAGCTCACTCCTGCAGAAAGCCCCATTTCAGACCAACCACCCCAGATCCACTGGCTGATCCCCAGCCTTCCCAGGGCTGTCAGGCAGGAGCTGACATCCCACCTCTTCAGCTCCTCCTGCATTAGCTCTTGCCCTGCAGCCAAAGCAGAGGAAACTGTGTTTCGACCCCTGTTTGTGCCCTGGGGGGATTCAGGCTTTTCTTCCCTCCTTGAAGACTGCCTTAACTAACAGCTTCTGAGGTGATCCTTTGGAGCCTGGGGAAAACCAGGTGGTTCTCCTATTGACACCATTTTCAGTGCTCTGTTCTCCCCTCCCCAAGTCCCTCCCTTCCCTCTCCTTAATTTCCCCTCTGTTTGTGTTTTTCTGTATTCCTGCTCCATCCTAATCTTCTCTCTATCCGTTGTCCTTCCTGTGACTCTGCCAGTGGGATCAGGGACATCACAGGAGCATTTCTATTTCAGCTTCACCGTCTCTTCTCTGAACAGCTTCCCAGAACCAGAGGAAACGACTGCAAAGTCCCACTCAGCCCTGCTACGTCTGGATGGAGGCTGTGCCACTGCTGTGCAGGGCTGACTTAAACTGGTGCTTCCCTCCCCCCCCCCAAATAAACCTACCTTTCCTGAGGCAAATAAGCTCTTAAACCCACGATTTCTTTCAAGACATAGCCTATGTCTTATTACCTGCATCAACAGCAGCCCGTAGGTGTATTCAGGGGGGTGTGCACGGTGGGAAGAGCAGTAGCATGCCTGCACCCCCACCACGGGGATGACTACCTCCATGACACATTCCTCTTACATAATGAGCTTCTTGACAAAATGAGACGCTGAAGTAAACTCACATTTTCCAATGATTCATATTTCAGTAGGTTTGATCTTCAAGTGTCAAGGACAGAAACATGAAGCCGCAGCTAATAAAAGAAACAGCTGGAATGATATTACTGTACAGACTTTACTCATTTGAAGTTAAAGGGCTCCAGAACTTTTATTCCTTCTGAAGAGCTTCACATGCATCAACAGCGATAAATCAGAGAGGCAACACTGTGGGAATACCTGATTTAGCAGCTATGTTGTAATTCAGTTTTCTCCCACTTTCAAGTTGTTGGGGTCTTTCTCAACAGGCCAAGACGTGTAACAATTGTTCCACCCCCTGGCATCGCCACTATAATCTTTCCTTGGTGTTACATATTTAGCATGTGCTTTGAGGATATTTGTTAGGTGAGGCTGGAGAGCAACATATCAAGGGAAAGTAACGACATGCAATTGTTTTCCTAAAATAAGAGAGGTCTGGGGTTTAGTTATTTACACTGGGTATTGTTTGTAGTAAAACACAGCCCAGACTGCATCTTTTTAACAGTTCATCCTGCAAGTAGTTTTGTTTCCAGTTCACTGAGAGCTGGAGCGAGTCAGGTAAGCATAAAGCAGCACAGCCTGCAGTCAGGGTCAGCACCAATCTAAGAAACCTTTTGAAATAATGCCCTCTCCCTACCCCTTTCAAAGCACAGGCTTCACTGAGCTGGGCCCTGAAAATGTATGTACTTTTCTGTTTATTCTTGCCCACTTGAAAGCAGTGTATTAGCATAGTGGCAAGAAACTAACCAGCAAGGGAAACGTTCACTAAGGTGGCAGATGCCAGTCGGATCAGGTAGTCCTGCAGAGACAGAAATGCTTTTAACATACATGCCACTGAAGTTTTTTATCACCTCTGTCAAACTGACCAAAGTTCTCAGTTCCTTCGTGCTTCTAAATCCCTTCAGATATGGTGAATCGTTACTGGAGACAAGGCTCCAGTGCCATCGCTTCGTGTACCACTACACCACACCTCACCACAGCAAGGGCCTCAATATATATGCCGGTGCTTCACTGTAAGTGAGAGAAGGCTCCTCTCTCGACGACAGAGGGTGAAATACTCCAAAAACACGAGGCCTGAGGAGACATCTGATTAAAGGAAACATTCCGCACTCCAAACCCAGTGTATGTGCTTAAGAAACCCATCTGCTGCGCAGGGACTGTTTTACTCTACATGAGGCTGCGCACAAACGACACCTTCCTACTCCCTTCATCTGTTCCTTGCACGTTTTCAGAATGGCATCTACTCACTCTAGCACTGAATTTGGATTCCTTATTATAAACACTGTGAAAAATGTGTACAGGCATGCAGACAGAAAACAAGGACAACTTTATTCAGGCTCTACTCTGTTCTTAACACAAGCTCGCAGCAAAGAAAATTAGGCTTGGCTGTTGCTTGGTCTTGTTTCAGCACAGAAACCTGCCTTCACCCAAAGCATGTGAAGAGCTCCTTTGGAAGGCACCTCTGATGGGAAGGAGGAGTCTTTATTTCAAGTGACCATGTGGTGGATTTGGTAGATTTGAAAACTAAACAGTGTTCTCTGCATTGAAGCTTTGGCATGGGATTTCCTCCGGGTCTTCTGAAAGATAGTCCCTTGCTCCAGCATTCAAGTGCTGATCTCTGGGCCCTGCAGTCTGGCTCCTGACTGTTGGAGCTATGGAAACAGGCAGGAAGACAAATCTATTCTCTCTTGAGGAAAGTAACTCCTAATGCTGTGTGCTGGACCTGGGGAGAGAGTCTGCTGCAGACAGGCGAGGCTTCCCCACTTGTGCTCTCACTCTGGGGCACTATTCTAGCGCAGCTCTTCACCTGTCACTTCCAGAAGACTGAAGGTTATCTCCACCCTAGGCTGGAGATGACATCATGCCAAACACTGTATGGTCCATACAGACTGGGTGCTATACACACAGGAAAAACTGTTTCAGTGCTGAGATGAGGGAGCCCTGGCCCAGGCTGCCCAGGGACAGTGTGGAGGCTCCTCTCTGGAGGTTTCCAAACCCACCTGAACACGTTCCTGTGTGACCTGATCTAGGTGAACCTGCTTCTGCAGGGGGGCTGGACTGGATGATCTCTAAAGGTCCCTTCCAACCCTACCACTCTATGACTCAGTGGTAGTTGTTTTGTCTTTCCTCCCTTATGCCCTCTTCCTTTCATCTTTTAGTGGAATAAATGCTTGGTCTTGGAGATCTGATTCTATTCTCATCAGGCTGGATGGACCAAGTCCTGCAAGCACACTGTATGTTTGGTATGCAGGAAGGGCTGAGGCTGCTGAGCTCTTAAACACAGGTGGATGATGCAGATTTTAACAAGGGCTGTCTAATGAATACATGCAGTAACACTTTTCAGAGGCTTCTAACTTAGACTTGGATGGGTTTGCACAAAGAAAAGGAAAGATTAACCCCTTGCCCTAGAGATTCACCTTCAAGCCTGCTTTCAAGCCTCCAATCCACAGCATCTAGCAGCAGCTATTTTTAAGAGCTACCTATTTTTAACCCCTCTTTTGAGCCCTCTGGTTTTGTCCCACTCTTGGAAAAAACTGAGCTGTTGATAAACTTCCCAAGAAGTTGTCAGCCTGAAAAACAGAGCAAATATGTGTCCCTAACTGACTGTATTCCAGCAAAGATATCACGAGTACTGGAGCAGCACAAAGCTCTCAGGCTTCTTGGCTTTTGCCTTTTTTCCCCCTTTGTCCTTAAATCTAGCAACATTTTGCTGCTCCTATTACAAGCAGTTCCCACTAGGTTTGTGGCTTATTGTGGCCAATAACATCATGCAAGAAAGCACATCTCAGACTTGTATTTCTCCCCCTTTCTAGCCTATTGTCTAAGTGTGCAGATTACTCACAGCATCAGTTCTGCACAAATCATCTCCAGTGTCGGTTGAGGATCCGAGAGGAAGCTGCATCCTGCAGCTCAGATACTTAACACATCCCTGAATTGTCTTTTGTGGCTCAAGTGTTGATACTGAAGAAATGCCTGAGCTATACCTCCCTATTTCTTACAGTCTCTCCTTAAATGCACAGTGCTGCTGGAAAGGGGTTAGTAGGCCAGAGGGACCTCATTTCACATGGCAGTTTGCATGGAAGGGAACACAGCTACAGCGGTCTCTGCAGTCCATAAGCCCCTGGAAGGAGGAATGAAACATCCACCCGAATCACTGTGAAGCAAGGAAAAAGCAAACAGCCACAAAAATGCCCTGTGCTTGGAAAATGGGAAAAGCAGGAATGAAATCCAGAAGTAGAAGAATTCTTAGCATCTCAAACCAGGTGAAATGAGTCAGGAGGGAGGAGGAGGAGGAGGTATTCATGCTTTACCTTCTGAAATCCCAGCCCTGAGTAAGTTCCTTTGAGGAAATCACTGTAGAAGCCATGCAACTTCTGCAGTACTTCTGTGCCAGCTTCCTCTTTAGAAAACAGCAGAGCTGGGAACACAACCTGTCTTGGAGAGCAGCTGGAAAGTTCGGCCCTTTGACAGTGACATTACTGACCCCGTTCTGTGCCAAAGGCTGTGAGTGCCCAAACTTGTGCTTTGTTCCTCTGCTCAGCTGGGCACTCTCCCTTGGTCTGTCCCCTGTTTTGCCCTGGTGCTGTTCAGGACCTGTCTGAAGTAGGTCCCTGGGGCTGGCCAAGTGCAGGAGTGGACGTGTCCGCTGTGTTGCAGTTACGTGTTACCACCAGCCCAGCCTTGCTTCCCAGCTCTTGGGTGGCAGGACTTTCCCCATCTGCCTTGGTCCCATCCATCTGTTAAGAAAGGTTTCTATGAGCTTCTCTCATTCTGGTAACAGTTCAGGGCTCTCCTTTCCAGCTCATTCCACTCCCCTTATTCACATCTCCTTACCCACATCGGCTCAGCTGGAGCTGTAGGAGGCTCTTAAGCATGAACCAGCAATGTGCCCTCGTGGGCAAGAAGCCAATGGCAGCCTGGGATGCATCAAGAAGAGTGTGGGCAGCAGGTCAAGGGAGGTTCTGCTCCTCCTCTACTCTGCCATATCTACTGAGGCCTCATCTGGAGTCCTGTGTCCAGTTCTGGGCTCCTCAGCTCCAGAGGGACAGGGAAGTGCTGGAGAGAGGCCAGCACAGGGCCACCAAGATGATCAAGGGTACAGAACATCTTTCATATGAGGAAAGGCTGCGGGACCTGAGGCTGTTCAGTCTGGAGAAGAGGAGACTGAGGGGGGATCTCATTAACATTTATAAATATCTAAAGGGTGGGTGTCAGGAGGTTGGGACATCCCTTTTTTCTACAGTAGCTAGCAATAGGACAAGGGGTGATGGGATGAGGCTGGAACACAAAAAGTTCCATTTAAACATAAGAAAAAACTATTTCAGAGGATCACAGAACTTCTTCAAGCCATGAGAGGCAGAGAGCAGGCGGTGCAAGCCGGACTGCTGCATTGGTACACAAAGCCCAGCTCTCAGGACTAACCTGAAAGGTGTAAAAGATTATTACCATTCCTCAGCCCATCAGGCATCAAAACATAATTAATCAATTACACACATCTCAACCCTGAGTGCACCACTTACCCTTTCCTCTGTCTAAAACCACGGATGCACAGTTTAAAAGCCCCCTGCACACACGAGCCTCTAGCACGCACAGCTCCCACCTAAGCAGGACGTTACTTCACCTGTTTTCAGCCTGACCACTCTTCTAACAGCAATATTTGCAAATCAGTTTTACATTCCTTTGCAGGCTGCCTCTAATTCAGTAAAAGCTTCTGTAGTAAAACCAGTGGAGGGGATGATTTATGTAGTCCCGTAGACAACAGCTTCAGGGGTTTAACCGAACGCCCGAGTTCCACGTAAGAGCCCGTACACAGGAGGGTTTGTCTTCACAAATGGATACATGATCAAAACAGACTTTCAATAAACACTTGCAAAGAAAAAAAAAAGGGAAAAGGGGTGGTGGGGGGAAGGAGGAATAGCAAAGTAACATAATTACCTATCTCCCTTTGGTTTTCTTTTTTGTACTGTCTTCCCTTTGGGTCGTCTTTCACTTCCTAAGCAGGGGCTCCCTCCAGGGCCTGTTACCCGTATTGATTCAAGGCCGTTGGAAGATTTCTTAAAAGTAAATTCCACTGGTTCTCCTTCTTTTAGGCTTCTAAATCCTTCCATGTAAAGCTTGCTCTGTGAATAGGAAAAACACTCTCGGTTACCATTGCCTTAAAACAGTATTTACATTCATAAACAACAGGACAAATTATCCCTGCCTGCGCTCCTAGAACACACACAGGCTGAGTAACAGCTTCCTCTGTGTGAACTAGAGCGGGTGAGACTACAAATTACAGCCTTGAAAACACTCTTCAACACTAAACAAGTAGCAGGAACCCATTTTCGGTCTCAGCAAAAATGAAACACCACTTTCCTGTCCTGTGGTGAAGGCTGTAGATGTCAGGAGCAGAGAATATGCCAGGTTCTGAAACCCCCACATCTGACAGCCACCAGGATCTGAGCTTCTAACAGTATGGTAAGAGAGCAAACGTTCATGTCAGAGCTCATTCCTTTATGATCAGAATGATCACAGCTTGTATTCCTTGTATTTGGGACACGGCTGTGCTGCTCTACCAATGAATAAGGGATGCAGTGAGTACGAGCAGCAGAAGGAAGGCACTCAGAACAAAGCCCACCAGAACGGGCAAGTCAAAGATCCCTAGTGAGCTGCTAGTTCAGAACCCTCCAAAAATTACCAAGTCAGCATGATTTAGTTATGAATTTGCATTTTCAACCACAGAAAAGGAAACTGTTATCATCAGAGAAAGTGAAACACACTGGTAACTCTTCTGATATTACACCGTAGCAGCAAAGCCTCGGGCAAGCTGAGGTTCACAGCAGCTCACCACTGATTCTGATGCCTCAGTTCCTCACAAATTACATACAGCAGCAAGTCTGCATCCCAGCATAAACCTGACGAATCAAGCTCTCACATAAAAGGCTCGCCGAGTTAAACGAGCTAGGTTTGGGTGTCAACTGCCAGACACTTGCAGTTTGTGCAGGACAGCTGTGAAATGTTTTCTCTCTTTGCTCGACAACTCTCCGTGGCAAAGAGAAAAATGTGTCCTGGCCAACTCTCACTCCATTTTCCAGCATTCAACAAGGGAATCTTATCTGGATGTGCCATCCCACTCCTGGCTCTAAGTAACATCTACCACCCAACAAATGCGACCGGGGATTGTATCCAAACCAGAGGGCAATCCCTGACATGCGCACCCTGCAATCATGTTGTGAGTGTTTCACGTTGTTTCAGTGGAGCACAAGAACTGACAGCTACAGCATTCACAGCTCACACACAAAGAGGGAGCTGGTCTCTTCGCAAGGATGCACAGAGAACAGGCCAGGAGGCAACAGGCTTGAGCTGATTCAGGGGAAACTCTATCCAGACACGAGGAGACGTTGCTCACTATGAGAGGAATTAAACCCAGAGAAGGAGCGTGGCTCCCTTTGCTGGAAATAGCTCAGATTCAGCTTGGCAGGGCACTGAATAACCTAAAGGCCCTTCCTTGCTTTCAGTAAAAGGCTGGAGCAGGCAATCTCAAAAAGCCCCTTCCAACCCAGACTTTCTGTGAGTCAGGTTTCTCAACTGGAATGGGAAAGCAGGATTCCAGACCCCACTTCCACAGCAGAGTTACCTCCGCGGACCTCTGCCATTTAACTCCCCCGTGGCTTTCTGAAGATGGACAACACTGCCAAGTCCACTTCCCACAGCACAAAGACTGACTTCAAAATGATAAAACCACCAGGAATATTCATTCTAATGAAACCATGTTCACCTTTGCTTCCAAAAGCCCCGAGTACCAGACCAGGTGACTTCTCACTGCTCCAGCAGCCACTATTCATAACACATCAACCACCACCAATGCTGCTCTGACTGAGCCAAAAAGCAAGCAAGAACACAGCTCTGTTGGTTAGGACCAGGGCTGTTTTGTCCACTGGTTAGGACGTGGCTCTTCTAACAAACACAACAGTGTGAAGCATGAGACAAACAGCTGACTTCTCTTTGAGTGGTATTTAAAAGGCAAGGGAGAGTCCGTGGGAGGACACAACCGTGAAAGCAGAAGTGTGTGGTGTCTATTCCATCAATCATGAGCCTGGCTGGTTTTCTACGTGAAAATATCACGTATGAAAAAGGAAATGTGCAAAATTTGTCCCTAATACAACTGAAGGATGGTAATTCTACACAGAGCAATGAGACCAAGTACCCAGGCAAGCAGGATTACTTCAAGCAAGCCCTCCACTTTGCAATGTCTGTGCGGCAATAAGAGGATCTTTGTCATCCCAGCTGGGAATACGCCCAAAGAACACATCCCCACTCCTCCACTGAAAATGCAGATCCTGCCTGTCCTGTGGGTCCATCTCTAGGTCCACCCATACCTCTTCAGTCCTTCAGCAGAGAAAACCTTGTTAAAACGAAATTACTGAACAAGTACTTTGTCCCAAACTCAAAGGTACATTAAATGAAAAAAGGGATGTCCCAACCTCCTGACACCCACCCTTTAGATATTTATAAATGTTAATGAGATCCCCCCTCAGTCTCCTCTTCTCCAGACTAAACAGCCCCAGGTCCTGCAGCCTCTCCTCATATGAAAGATGCTCCAGTCCCCTGATCATCTTGGTGGCCCTGTGCTGGCCTCTCTCCAGCACTTCCCTGTCCCTCTGGAGCTGAGGAGCCCAGAACTGGACACAGGACTCCAGATGAGGCCTCAGCAGGGCAGAGCAGAGGGGGATAAGAACCTCCCTCGACCTGCTGCCCACACTCTTCTTGATGCCTCCCAGGATGCCATTGGCTTCTCCCCCACGAGGGCACGTTGCTGGCTCACGGTCAGTTTATTATCAATCCGGGCTCCCAGGTCTCTCTCTGCAGAGCTGCTCTCCAGCAGGTCACCCCCAGCCTGTGCTGGTGCAGGGAGTTGTACAGGGCATTATTAGTGCTCAAAAATGTTTTTCTTCTTCCCATTTTACCTCTGACAACAGGAGCTTTGTTTACAAACAAAACATTATCTTTACACGGGTGATTTTTAGTATTTTTAAAAGCCAAAGGAATGGAACAGTTTTGCTTTCACAAATTCTGTTATGCCAGGGTACTTTTTTTGTATGTTTTTTCCCCCAGCACTTCTAACACCACAAAATGCTGCAAATACCCCATTCCAAATGACTCGCACAGCACCCTCCTTGAATACACACCAACAGCTTTCCAGCGTTACAGACGGATTTGGTGCTGACTTCTTGTGTAAATGCTGTTAGCCAGCTCAATAGATTCTCTGAGGTTGCAACAACAATTCAAAGCCACAGTGGAAAAGCAGCATTTGGAATCCAGCAAAACAAATGTAAAACCCGAATCCTCCTTAACTTGTCTGCAGCGCCGCGACAAAAAATGTCTGTAGAGTTGACAATTCAATGTTGAGAGACCTAGCTCGGTATTTTCCTCACATTACTTAAACAAATAAACCCCAGACAATTAAAAGCAGCCAGAGTTTCAAGTCAGTGAACCATTTCTAGAGCCCTGAATGGGGTGTGTGGGCACGGCGCCAATGAACAAAGGGAAAAACCTGAAGGCAACGTGCTTTTCCTCCTTTCGCTCTCTTTCAGCTGTCAGAGGCTTTGCTGTTATTTTTACCAGCAGTCAATACAGTGATTTCAGGCTTGAGCTTTTTCCCTTTTTCACTTGACAGGGCCACTTCCAGTATCCCATTACTTCTCGCTATTTGAAGCCCGTAAGGTAAAGCCTCAGGCACCTCTGGTGTGAGCAACACCTTGGTTCAACGCTGTTTTGTGAGAGTATCACCAGTAACACAACCTAAGTGGGGAAAAAAAACCCCACCATCCCAAGTTCTTGGAAAGCGTTTGCTAAGAGAAAACAGAAATCAAACCACAACAAATAGAAACTGAGTGGACAAGGTGGCCCCAAAGAAAGGCACCTTGTAAGAGCGCTCACAACTCCCACCAAGCGCTAGGAAAGAATGGAAGTTT
Organism: Colius striatus; assembly: GCF_028858725.1. NCBI lineage: Eukaryota > Metazoa > Chordata > Aves > Coliiformes > Coliidae > Colius > Colius striatus. The sequence goes on from NW_026908529.1 coordinate 1,353,166, forward strand.
GGAGTTCAGGCTTATTACAGCTCTTGATGAGAGTACACTGCTATCACTAACGTGTGGGGAGCAGACAACAGGCTGCCCATAAGTGCCTCCTCACAACAGTCTTGCTATTTCCAGTCAGGGCTGTGAACAACTGCTGTCACAGCCATCCAGTCCTTTAGAGGAGGAAAGAAGCTATTCAGTGGCATTTTGCTTAGATCACTTATTTTCTGCATCTCTCATTTCTGCCCCTTCTTTCTCTAGTGACTGATTGATTGCTGGGTACAATGGCCAGATGCCACAAGAATGCTGCATTTCCCAAGGTAAGAAAACAGTTTTTTCCTCCAGAATTACCTACAATTAAATCCAGACATGAAGGAAAGCATATCCTGAAGCCCAAGCACACCAACAATCCTAATAAACTGTCTCCAAAACACCCTTGTACAGCTCTGTCAAGAGTCATCAACCTTTGAATACATCAAGAGCAGAGAGCAAGAGGACACAGAGCAAATTCCCTTGAACTGGATCTATATCTAGTGCCTTTTCCTGCATTAGGTCAAAACCAGAATGTGTTGTACGCTGCACACACAGGGGCAAGCACTACAAAATGGTACCAGTTACACCACACAAGAGATGCTGCAAGGACTTGTGCTGTCGTAGAATCATAGAATGGTAGGGGTTGGGAGGGATCTTTAGAGATCATCTAGACCAATCCCTCTGTAGAAGCCACCAAAATATCATGTTATTAATCATATAATTTGTGCTTAAATATAGATCCAGCCTGCTGCAGAGACTACCTATAACGTTACTATTCCTACTAGTACTCCTCTCTCATAACATTATTATTCCATTCTCTGCATATATGGAATTTTCTCTACTCAGTTTTCCTTCTCCTGTGCTTTAATGCCAGGCATGAAAATCAAGCTGGCCTCTTCTCCCATTTCTTATTTTAAGTATTTCCTCATGTCATGGTAGGCACAAGAAAGAGTTTCAGGATTCGGTCCAGTGAATTCAAAGGCATGGTTCCTCCTGCTCTACCTCACTCTCACATTGACTCGGGAAGAAAACTGTTTACCTCACTTGGTAGTGTCATGTTTTCTGCTACACTGCTGCTCCCTGAATCAGTCCTATGCAGAGTCAAAAAACCCACCAACACACCCCAAAAGAAGTCACACAAGTCTGTAGTCATGGCAGGTAAAGCTGTCCTGGGCCAATTTACCACTTACATTGCCTTGGTGACCTGAAACCCCACTGTGAATCCCAGCCAGATGATGATGCTCTCTGAAGTTGATGCATTTAAAAGCATCTTCTCTTGCCAAACACCAAGCTCCCTCCTCACAAGTGTTCCCTGGCTATCAGCTGCCCACACTGCATTTGGAGCCCTGCAGATCTCCCCAGGACAAAGGCCCTTCCCTTCCCTTCCCTTCCCTTCCCTTCCCTTCCCTTCCCTTCCCTTCCCTTCCCTTCCCTTCCCTTCCCTTCCCTTCCCTTCCCTTCCCTTCCCTTCCCTTCCCTTCCCTTCCCTTCCCTTCCCTTCCCTTCCCTTCCCACTGAGCCACTCCTCTCTTGGGCAAGCCCATCGCTTCATGCAACTGAAACCACCTCCTGTTCTGTTCCAAATACTCAGCTGCTGTAAGGCAGTTTTGGGGGTGGAAGATAGGAAGGGTGGCCCACCATAAAATCCATCAGTGCCACCAAGTCAAGGTCTCTGGTTACTCCCACAAGAGAGACAAACATGCTGAAACCTGCATGGTTTCAGAGATGGCTGAGCTGTCTCCTGCTGGAGTCTCTCTGTGAGTTTAATGGTGAAGACAGAACACAAGGCTACGACTGACTCGTTCTAAAAAGCACAGTGAGCACACGGGATCTAGCATGGAACTGATCCAGTGTAGATTGTCCCATGCACACAGGTGGAAGTGCAAAAGCACAATGTACAACCCACACAGTTTCCTGCGTTTTTCAAGTACTGAAATGTCCCCTGGTGTAAAGCACAGACTCAATGGCAGAGTTACTACAACTAAACCACAGCTTCCTCCAGATTTACTACACCTCTCTGGCGTCGCTAACCACATTTTCAGTAGCAACTGCAGCACCTCCGTTTCCCACATGTACTCTACAACGCCGATAAGCTCGGTCTCTGTGCCCCTCTACACATCCCCCAAGCACAGGAATGACAATTCCCTAGGCCAGGAGATGTTTTAGCTGTATAAAGGTTTCCCATCCACCTCTCTCACCACCTCCTACCATCCTAAGAGACTACACACAGTTAAAAAGAGACTAGGCACAAAGGACACACCAAGGTATGGTTTATCAACAGGCAGCACGCCAACGCCGACAGATTGTTGGGAAGTCAGAGCTTACATTTAGTGTTTATTTTGTAATTCAATTGATTTAAAATGCCAATACACAAGTGAAACACGGAAATGTGGTTAAAATATTTGTTTACCAAAACCAAAGTCGCCGTGCACACAAACAGCAAGACAAGGGTATCTGACAAAACCGATGGGATTCCAGTGTCATTGCTCATAAAGAAGAGTTAAAGAGGCTGACAGTTTCATTTAGGATGAGGGGTTTTTTTGAGTTGTAGCTATTTTCACAACATTGCCCACATTGTAAGACCAAAACACCATAAAGGTGTCTGCTATACCTTACCATAAAAACGTTAAACAGCAAGACTTATCCTGTACTAACAATCCCTGACTTACAATTCAAGTTTTCTAGTCTTTCCATGGGTTTTTATCATGGTTAATCCTCTTAGCTACTCTTGCACAGCAGATTGTACATTTACTAAGGTTCTGATTATTTAAATCTGATTATTAAACTAGCTAACCTAATATCCCATCAGTTCTGCCGACTTACGTCGTCATCTGCACCTTAATTACATACAATTCTACCAGAATTAGAAAGGTGGCTTAGATATTTAGACCTATGAATAAAAGAACAGTTTTGTCTTAGAGGAAGAATGAACACAACGTTATTTTGGTTGACAGCCAGCAGCGTGCCCAAGTGTGACCAGCAGGACCAAGGAGGTGATTGTTGCCCTGTACTCGGTGCTGGTGAGGTCTCACCTCGAATATTGTGTCCAGTTCTGGGCTCCTCACTGCAAGAAGGACATTGAGATGCTGGAGAGGATCCAGAGATGGGCAACAAAGCTGGTTATGGGTCTCCAGCACGAGTCTGATGGGGAGGGGCTGAGGGAGCTGGGGATGTTCAGCCTGGAGAAGAGGAGGCTGAGGGGAGACATGATCATTCTCTGCAACTACCTGAACAAGTAATCAATGACATGACATGGCTTCAAGTTGCCCCATGGAATGTTGAGGTTGGAGCTGAGGCAGAACTGTTTCCCTGAGAGGGCTGTCAGCCCCTGTGCCAGGCTGCCCAGGGAGCTGGGGCAGTGCCCAGCCCTGGAGGGATCCCAAAGCCGTGGGGCTGAGGGCCAGGGGTTAGTGGTGGCTGTGGCAGGGTGAAGGCAAGGCTTGGACTCCACGATCTCAAAAGTATTTTCCAACTAAAACAACTCTATGAGTCTAAGATTTTCTATTTCAAACCTTTATCACTGTTTTTGGAGGGACGGGAGTGGCAGATCACCTACATATATGGCAGTCACAGCACCAGAGAGCAGAGGCACTACTAACGTGTCTCACATGGTTCAGGCATAACAGGGAACCAGTGGGTGACCTCACAAGAAATTATTCTTTAGAAACACACAGCAGTAGATGGAGATGGTGTTGATTCAAAAAGTGACTTGAACTTAGCAGCAACTTTAAATTATTAGTTGGGAGAACATCTGATTTGTAACCGTATTTAACAGTTCTCTAAACAGCTGCATCCCAAAAGCTGACAGAAATGCTGGTCTGCAGCCACTTCTATTATCAAAGCATAAGCTGTATTCTGTTAGGAAGGACACATCCCATGTTTCAGTGAAACACCTCTGAATTTACAGCAGTACAAATGAGAAAACAGGGCAAAAGCCTTCTAAAGTAAACAAGAGGCTGATTAAAAGGATTTTTACAGAGGAGGACAAGGGATTTTCACAAAGAATTAAACCCATTGGCTCAGGTATTGGGGAAGTACTCAGAAATGCTTGAAAAAGTGTACTTTTAAAATAGCATCTTATTACTATAGTTCCGATTCTGTTTATTGAGGAAGCAATTATGAAACTGGAATGACACATATCCAGCTGCATTAACCCAAGGACAGCAATGTTGGCTTTTGCTCAGCTCACACAACAAAAGACTACTTAAGTATTATTTAAGACCCGGATATTGAATCTGTCACTTTTATGCCCCAATTTTAGCACGCTCTGCCAAAGAATGTTTTCCAAAACCTCATGAAAGAAGGTCAAGGCCAGCTGCACAGAAGGACACAGAGGGGTTCCTTCGGGACAAGTCCTTCCCCTTACCATCTGCTGACACAGCTCCCACCAACGCTCCTGGGGTAGAGCAGACGCAGAAGTATCAGCCTGTTAATTCTGAATGTGTTTGCTTTTGTGGCTTGGTTTCACCTCAGACATGCCAGACATCTCATTACGAAATGCAGGCAGGTGACTAGTTCTGATGCAGTTACAAGGCAAACATTCCACAGGAGGAATGCTTCGAAACGCTCCATGGTTTAAAAGCTGCATCACTTAGTAGCATCCTTTCAAGACAACTATTTGAGCTGTAGACTCTCCACCATCCTTCATTCAGCACATTGTTTCACAGGACACTGGTAGCACACACAGGCTTCCACTGCCTGTCAGGGTACAGATCCAGACTGACAAAGGCAGCACAAAAATTGAGTATCTCCTCTTCTAAATACCCTTTCCATACCGAGGTATTGCAAGACCATGTCTTCACTCAGTCTCTTTCCTGCACAAATGCAACAGTGTGGTCTCAAAGACTGCCCAACATCAATCAATCAGTGAAAACCACCAACCCTCCCTGCACCAACAGCTCAGTACCCCCAGAACCCCTGAAACCCATGACAAAATACAGCCTGAAATCTCTGCCATCTATATTACTCCTTTACAGGTCCAATAAAAGTTGCCTGCTCCCTCAGCTGTTTGCTTTTTATGTCAGAAGTAAACAAACTCCAGGCTCCATTTTTATTGGACTGTTCAAAGAGAAAGTTCCAGAGGCTAAAATCAGAGGTACATCACATAATAACTATGGTGCAAGAAATACAGCTGAGTTTTGGGGAACAGTAAATTCTGTGTATGCTACTCACAGACTCCTTTCAGTGACATTCACACCAACGTTTATTCCCAGGCTACCATGTAAGACGCAGCCATTAGTAGCTGAGAACACAACACAGTATGTTGGGGGGTAGCAGGTGAGCATAAAGCCAAGTAAGCACAAATGAAAGTGAGAGGAATAAAAAAGGGTTAGGCTTGCAGCTGCATGTGCAACTTCAGTTCTTTTCTAGGTTTGTCCCTCCTTGGCTGTACAAACTCAGTTTTCCCTTATCATTGTTTATATACATGTGTGAAGGCAAATGTAATTTAAAGCCAACTCCATAACCTAGCTTGATCAAATAGACAAAGAGAAGCCAAATTAAACATGGGGCCACACAAGGTGCCCATTACCAAGTATAATAAAAGGTTAGCTAGAAAGCTCTTACTGGGAGACAAAACTACTTGCCAGTAGCTTAAGTTCTCTAGACACCTCTTACATATGCTACAGGGGGAACAGGCACGTTGCAGTATTTAACCACAAAGGTTTTTGGAAACACAGGCAGTGCCTACACTGGATGTATTTGCCCAGCAGTTCTTGCACCAGCAGCTTCCACAGGAGTATCCCATTGGGAGAGGAAGGGAGCAAAATCAGGGAAAGGGGCACAGGAGAATGAAGGCTCCTGAACAATTGCTCAGGCTCTGGCCAAATGAGCTCTAGTGATTACCAGTAGATTCCCTTGGGTGTGGGTCAACCACTCATTTGTGTAGTCTCTGACTTTCAGTTATAGCTATGGAACATATAGGGGTGGAGATAACGAAGCTGGAGATGCAAGGAAGTAAAGCTACCAGGGAAAACTGAGAAACCATGCGTGGGAATGGCTCAGCTTTTGGTAAATGTGGTTTTGGAAGATGGTAGATGACATTGGCACATGAAGTAACTTGAAAACCTTGAGTAGGAACACAGTGAACCCTTCAGGGCAGATTTGTTACTACTGTCTTCTGCAACACCAAAATACCACACCACTTCCCAAAAATACAGGAGCAGCAAGCAGGCTGACATCAACACGAGTGGGAGTCCCACCTGCAGGGCTCCCTGTGTTCCACCTTAGTCAGATCCCTGAAAACATTACAACGTAGAAGTAGAGAGGATACACATACCAGTGGTGTGAACACAGAGCAGATGCTGTGCTCTCTTCCCACCAGGCTTGGATAGCTGGAGGACACGCTTACTCCTTTAGATGAGTCAGATTTTGCTCACTCAGTCAAAAAAAATGATCTCCACCTTCAGGTGAGGACTCAAAACTGCTACAGATAACGACGGAAAGTCTCGTTGTCTCTTACAAAACACATGTAGGATGAAAGGCATAAATGCATGAGCAGGTAAGGATTTCATCAACCAAAGGACAACAAGGTATTGATACCTCAGTAAGGCTGAGTTCCAGCAATGTTGGATAATGCAGTCAATGCCTCTCTGATTAGAAAGGCACAGTCTAAGAAAACGTTCTGTGGTAGAGCTCTTGCATTTCTGTTCAGTATGTTGCCAAATTTAACCTCATCAACCTGCTTGTTTGATATTAGACAAGTTCACAAAGTACACTACTAATGGCTGCATCCACCAAATAATGCACTAATTCCAGAAGCTGGCCACTGCCTTACACAGCACAGGGAGGATGGCAATGCTTCTGCACCACCTTTTCAGTGTCAGAGGACACTATGATTTGTGGCTATGAGGCTGCACAGAGTACTGCATGAAGGCTGAGCAGCAACATAACCAGCAGGCACTGCCACACAATCACAGCTGGAGAGTGGATGCCGTGAGCTGAAGCATATTCTGAGTACACACACACACCCCCCAGGGGAAACCTCGCACAGGACAGTTAGGACAGGTGAACAACTGCCTCTTTCAAGACACAGGTAAGTAGACAACACAGGTAACATCCCTGCCAAGGCAGGTCCCACCTAGATCAGGTCACACAGGAACATGTCCAGGTGGGTCTTGAAGCCCTCCAAGGAAGGAGCCTCCACACCCTCCCTGGGCAGCCTGGGCCAGGGCTCCCTCACTGAAACACTGAAAGAGTTTTTCCTCATGTTTCAATGGAACCTTTTGTGTTTCAGCTTCTTTCCATCACTCCTTGTCCTGTCATTGGATACAACAGAAAAAAAGGCTGCCCCAACCTGCTGACACCCACCATTTATATACTTATAAATGTTAATAAGATCCCCCCTCAGTCTCCTCTTCTCCAGACTAAACAGCCCCAGGTCCCGCAGCCTTTCCTCATCAGGAAGATGCTCCAGTCCCCTGATCATCTTGGTGGCCCTGTGCTGGCCTCTCTCCAACAGTTCCCTGTCCCTCTTGAGCTGAGGAGCCCAGAACTGGACACCGGATTAAATTAATGTTTGTTTTCTTCCCCAAGCTGAGCAGTCCTGTCTGTTTTCACTTGAGGCCGTAAGTGGCAAGTGAGCTCTCCCTGTCCTTGGAGATTCCAAAGGCCCTCTGTACTTATGGCTGATGGTGGTCCTTTGTTCCTAGGTGGCCCTAAACCAGGACACATTTGTCTAGAGGACCATGTAGGCTTGGTAAACATTCTGCTCATGAGCAAAACGTGATCATGGGTTGAGATGGGAAAAACACCAAAACCAAGAAACCCACACAAAACTTAGGAGACTTTAACCACATTTGTTCAGCTGAACGCATGTGAATGATTCTGAGGCCAACCCTATATAATCTCTCTTTCCCAAAAGACATACCCCTTTGATTCAATGCATCTTAAGGACAGATTCATAAACAGCTTTTTTCTTTATAGGCTCACACTGCTGCTGCATCTCCCAGCTATGCCCCATCGTGTGAATATTCACTTTAACCTTACCCTTTCCTTGCATTCCTGTGGCCATCACTAGTCACTGTGAAGCTGCTGCAGCTCATACACCACGTGGGATTTTGTTATGGACACGGGAACGTTCTTCAGAGTAACCAGGTGCATAACTGTCTCTTATGTAGACAGGTGAGACACTTTTGAGGTAAGAATCATTCTTACAAAACAAGTGTTAACACGAAGTAGGAAGTCAAGACTACACAAAACTACAGTCAGGTTGTGTGGGTTTTTAAAGGTAACACTGATTAGACTGATTAATCACCCTCTGTGCTTCCAGAGAGTTGAGCCCCCGAGGCTAACAGTTAGAAGGAGAAACTTGAAGAAAGGGAGCGGATAGTTGGTGGCAGAGTTGGGACATTTCAATGCACAGGAAAGAGAGAACAGACACAGAGCTGAGAGATACATCATTCTCCACAGATTAAAGACCTCAGACAGTTAAAACTAGGAATAGGTGGAGATGCAAGATTAGTCTGCATCAGTAACATGTTTGCATTTTCAATTCAGCTGTTAGTTTAGAAGAGAGTCAAAGCAGCATAAACCACCAAATGGATATTCCAGCACAATTTAAGGACAATATATATACATATATACCAAATCTATATACAGCTCATGCCTGATAAGCTCCTCAGCGGATCATAGATCATATAATGGTAGGGCTGGAAGGGACCTTTAGAGATCATCCAGTCCAACCCCCCTGCAGAAGCGGGGTCACCTAGATCAGGTCACACAGAAACGTGTCCAGGTGGGTCTTGAAGCCCTCCAAGGAAGGAGCCTCCACACCCTCCCTGGGCAGCCTGGGCCAGGGCTCCCTCACGGAAACACTGACACAGTTTGTTCTTATGTTTAAGTGGAACTTTTTGTGTTCCAGCTTCATCCCATCACCCCTTGTACTGTTGCTGGCTACTATAGAAAAGAGGGATGTCCCAACCTCCTGACACCCAGCCTTCAGGTATTTATAAATGTTAATAAGATCTCCCCTCAGTCTCCTCTTCTCCAGACTAAACAGCCCCAGGTCCTGCAGCCTTTCCTCATAAGGAAGATGCTCCGGTCCCCTGATCATCTTGGTGGCCCTGTGCTGGCCTCTCTCCAGCACTTCCCTGTCCCTCTGGAGCTGAGGAGCCCAGAACTGGACACAGGACTCCAGATGAGGCCTCAGCAGGGCAGAGCAGAGGGGGAGCAGAACCTCCCTTGACCTGCTGCCCACACTCTTCTTGATGCCTCCCAGGCTGCCATTGGCTTCTTGCCCACGAGGGCACATTGCTGGCTCATATTTAGCTTATTAGCAATCAGTTTATTAACTGATTTATTAACATTTCCATTGTCTCTCCATCCCCAGCTGAAGGCAACACCAACATTCTGCTGTTTTGCAACAGAAGGGACTGCAGTTTCATTCATGTTTCTGTGACAGTAGCTTCCAGCTCACTTTCCTCCTACACCTCCACCTCACCCTGGCAGCTGTTTGCATCCCTGGCCACCCTTCTATGGCACAGACACTGACCACTCTGACTTGTGGGGATCATGGAGCTTCTCTGATGTGAACAGTGGCAAAAATCAGATACCAAATTTCCCCAGCTGGGTCTGCCACGCAGCTTCACAAGCACTTAGGCTAGCCCAACAAGGAGAGTGCTATAAAAGCCCCTGAAGCTTACTGAGGCAGCAGCAGCGCTGCCAAATGTGAGAGTAAGACGGCTGTAGGACTCCCACCGAGAAGGGTGACTGCAGGAGTTCCAGCCTCCACCTGTTCACCACGCTGCTACGGCAGAGCCAGCTCAGCTGCTTGCAGAGCAGCTGCTGACCTGCTGCATCTTACAGCTTTGCATCTTAGTCAGTGCCCGTTCTCCCTAGTGCAGCGGACTGTGGCAGCTTCCACAGCTGCTCTGTGAGCAGCTGAGCCATCTCTGGAGGGAGGGTCTGGCATTCCCTCTAGCCATCTCCCAAGGAGCTCACCTCCCCTTTTACAACTCCCCAAATAAGCTGAGGAATAGCCTGCACATCCATTTCTCCAACTAAATGCGCTCTCGAGAAGTGTCTCAGGAGACACTTCTGCACCTTGCATGCAGAGGTGTTCACTGATACTCTGCTGATGTAAAAGCAATTCGAGGATTTGCAGTTCTCACTGGTGGTATCTAGCAAGCAAAAGCTAGCATAGACCTGTCCTGAGTTACTGTCCCTTAAAAAAACCCTAAGTATCACATAAAACCTTTCTACCAGTTACGATAACTTGCAGCTGATTTAACAAAAGGGGAGGGAAAAGCACCCTTAAATACAGGGAATGAAAAGTGTATATATGGTATGTCTGTATTCCTCTGTGTTTGTTTAAGAAACATCATAAATGGTCTTTAACTTCTGTTTCTAGGTTCACAGAACCACAGAATCTCAAGGGCTGGAAGGGACCTGGAAAGCTCATCCAGTGCAACCCCCCTGCCAGAGCAGCACCACCTAGAGCAGGGCACACAGGAACTCATCCAGCTGGGTTGGAATGTCTCCAGAGAAGGAGCCTCCACAGCCCATCTGGGCAGCCCCTGCCAGGGCTCCCTCACCTCAACAGGGAAGAAATTCTTCCTTGTGTTTCTTTGGAAACTCTTCTGTTTCAGCTTGTCCCTGTTTCCCCTTGTCCTATCACTGGCCATCCCTGAGCACAGCCTGGCTCCAGCCTCCTCACACCCACCCTTGATGGATTTATAAACACTAATAGGTTCACAGGAACTTTCTTAAATCACACCTTTAAGGTCACTTTTATACACTTTTGCAGAAACTGATGGGCCTGATTTTGCTTCTGTTGATAATTAGTGGAGAAAAGTGACAGGAATTACCAGGTTACATAAGGAAGATGGATTAAACAACATTTACACCAGAGTATACTTTGTAAAGACTCTAAATCAAAACTCTGGATGGCTCCAGATAGACTTACTAACTACCTCAGTAATGTAGTTGCAAACCAGGACGAGCAACAATAACATTTTTTCCCCAATTCACTTCCTTTTAGCTTTGGTTCATATATCTGCTTTGATATCTTATGTTTGTGCCTCAGACAAAATATCCTCTTCCTTCCAGCATCCCAGCCCCTGTGCACAACTTCCTCAGCCTTGGAGAAAGAGAGGATAGCATGCCCTGGAAAGTGTATATACCTACTACTCTGCCAAAGAGGAAAACCTCTCGAGACAAAATAACCCCACTGCAGGCCTCTGTCTGATTTTTGCTTGTCAACATTTCAACCTCTTCAACAAAATCTGACTGAACAGCATTCAGGTTTAACAGAACTTTCCATGCACTTCAATACCACATGCATCTATTCATCAAAATGCACTGCAACGTAGGGTTTTGATGTAGACAGATGAAATCTGGAGGGTGTTTCCACAGATGGTGGCGGCTCTGTTAACTCTAGTACTGAATTTCAAGCTTCTTCAGACAATCACCTTAAACCATCAAGCCCTCAGTGAAGTGTTTCACCATCTGCCTAGGATTTGAAATGTAGGACTGGGCCTAATTAGTAGCAAAAATAAACAAATAAGGAAGGAGCAATCCCAAACCAGGCTGTTCTGCCCCACACCACAAACCCACTGTCCTCATCACCTCAAGCCAATTTTCTCTGTATGCTCCAGCACAGCCGGCGAGTGCCAAAGCTCAGCTCTGGATTTCCAACACTCACCCAGGTTCTACAAGATCCCTGATACACGTGCTCACTGCAGACACACATTTACTCCCCGTTTGCTTCCTTCCTCAGCTTCCCTCTCCAAATGCCACTAGCTACTTCTGTTTTGATTAGGACTCAGCTTTCCTGGTCCCCAGTAGAAGTCAAAGACGACAAGCCTGCAATAATACGCTCTACATGGAGACTTCTGCACTTCAAACAAGCACTGGTATGTACTATTTAACAATGAGAAGCAATGTGATATTGACCCCACTTGCTTGCCCAGAACTTCCAGTTTCCCCAGGCAATTAAGAAGCTTTTTACAGGCTCATAACAATGCAGAAATGGCAAAGATGTGCTAGATGAATGGATGCATCCTTGCAAAAGCACGAGGTCACATGTGTAATAATATATGCCAGTCAGCATTCAGCGTGTCATGTCATGCCCAACTCGATCTTAGGATAAAGTAGTTAAACTGTGGCTAAAATACCAGGAATTTGAAGAACAGACACTTGATGGTCAGTCAAATTAAGGGAAAAGGTTTCTTTTCAGATGCTGCTTACATGTCTAGTTTTCCAT